>NC_056739.1:522446271-522746271 GCF_019279795.1 Protopterus annectens | reverse complement strand
GGACATCTTGATGAGAGAAAGTAAATTTTGGAGAATTTTTCCATTAACACCAAAAGTAGTTTATAGATGAGGGAATAATTTGAAAGCTATTTTAGAATCCAACAGTAAACCACGTACCTATAAGGAAGGCATGTATAAATGTAATATGTGCCGGTTCTGTAGATATATCGACACAGGAAACAGTTTCACAATAGCTGGCAAGAAATACACTTCCAATGGGAGATACAACTGTTGTAGTAAACAAGTTGTCTATTTAGCCAAATGTACATTATGTCCAGCTTTCTATATAGGTAAGACCGATAGGAAGCTGGGCGAGAGAATTTATGAACACACATATAGTATTAGTAAAAATAAATTAGATAATGCATTGGCAAAGCACATTAATGAAAATGAAGGGCACCAATTTAAATTTAGAGTCATCGACCAATTGAGGAATGAAGAAAGGGGTGGACCAGAGACATTGAAACTAGAAAGAAATGAACTTCTCTGGCAATTGAGAGTGAATGCATGCCAATACCCAGGGATTAATGAAATGAGTACTATAATGTGTATTCTAAGATTGAAAAACTTGGCTAGATAGTTATAAACCACGGTATTGTGTTGAGTATATGTACAATCAGTTATCATTTTTCTTTATTTTTTCTTCACGTTTCATTCATATTTTATTTTACCCACTTACTTTTTATCAACAGATATATATACTATATACATATTTTATTTGTTATCAATTCATCATTTTATGTTTATTTTAGTGGAATAGGAATATTTTTATTTCAGTAAATATATATTTTCTGGTTGAACATTCCATCGGACATATCATGTTAATATTGTACTATATTTTCATTATATTATGTGGATCATTTGTACGATGGAATGTACAAATAGGGTTATTTAACTCATGTAACACATTTACACTTATATTTCATCTTATTTATACATTATACACTACGGATTTGTATATCTATTTTACACAGGATATACATATTCACACTATATTAGTGTATAGATACTTATGTATTTGTCCATATAACTTGTTTTCTATGTACTTGTACATTTACATATACTTCTTACAAATATTGAATATACATATGTACGTGTACATATATACATTTATTATATATATATATATATATATATATATATATATATTTTTTTTTTTTAACATACTATTTTTACATAGAATATATATAAATGTATATAAATTTATATATATTTTATAGCTGAATTTTTAATTGTATACCATATGTCTTTTGGAGGGGGTTTTAGGTACAGTTGAGGTGGAAGGCGGTTATTGATTTGTTAAAAGTTTGGACATAATTTTCAGCATTTATGTTGTATGCCTTTAAACCTCAATTTGTTCACCATGTGACAGAATCAAATAGTGTATTTAAGCAACCTGTTTTAACATTTACTTTTTGTATGGTTTCTGAAGAAGTCGAGCTACTTGTGTTGACGAAAAGTGGATTGTATTTTTGTACACTTAAAAAGTTATTAAAAGTACGTTATTGCCATTCCGAGTACTTTGGTCTATGACTAGTGTGGAGTACTAAGGATCCGTGTTTTTTGCAGATTAGCATACTAGTCTGGTACAGCAGTTGCCAATGCTAAGCTAAACTTTAATATGACTATCATGCATGTGTTATTCTGTCACAACCATGTTTATATAAATGTTTGCGCTAATCCCCCAAACAGCCATTGTCCACACTACTGTACAATACACAGATAACATGGATCAGATATTTGACATTTAATGCTGAGCTACATATTTCACAGTTATGTCCCACTGCACACAGCTACACACTGAATTGTCTTTGGCAGTATTTAAGCAGGACATCTGTGCATAGATACGTACTGCTGCCACATATGAATGGTTCACATTATGTAGAGTACTCTTCAAAATCATCTACTACATGCCAGTAAATACATATCTGTTACATACATTTCCTTTGTATGTGTTGGTATTATTTATTTTCCGTTTTCCTTTTGTTTTTCACTGTCTCTCTTTCTCTCTCTCTCTCTCTCTCTCTCTGTCTCTCTCTCTCTCTCTCTCTCTCAGTCTCTGCAATAGAGTGATTGAGATTGTGGGCAATACTTACAGCCTGCTTTTATAGGTATTTGCACATGTGCATGTGATGGCCTCTGCACCAATTGGTGGCCACCATTTGCTAATTGCATGCATCCTGCTGTGTGGTAATTGCAGTAATCACTGTCATAGCAACCCAATGCTATAAATTGCTATCTCAGGTAGGCGTAGCCCTTTCAGCTTTCCAAAATGGGGATCATGCTTGTTTGCTGTGGACATCGTTGTTTAAGTCAGAAGGTTGGTAAAGTTCTTATATCTGAAGCCAGGGGTGTAGCCAGTGATTTGAATGTTGTACTGAGACCTGAATGTTGCTGCTTCCAGTACACACTTGTCAGTGTAGAATTGTACTCACCCCTCCAAATGCCAGCACAAGATACATGGGAGTATGTACTTTCTTTTCTAATTATACAATTAACTGTCATACAAAAGTAGTTATTGAGATGTATTCTTTTGGCACATGAACTGTTTGTGAACTGCTATACTGTGAATATTAATTTACTCATTTCTGAACAGTTTGTGCTTTTTTAGTGTTGACATTAGCACAAGCTGCTCAAGAAAACTGGACAAATTTCAGTACTGAGTATGCCTACCTACATCCTTGGTAGACCCTGAACACACAGGTATATTGTACATTTGGGTAGGGGTGCAGAAGTACAGAGAGCATTATGTATTATTGTGTGAATTTTATCTTGCTGGACTTAAAGGGTTGCTGTGTACCTGTTAGTTTATCAAGGCAAGTAGTCTGTCTGCGTAGCTCCCAACTGTGGACCTATCCAGACGGTAGCCAGAGGTTAGCCTGTTATTCTAGGTCTGTGCACCACACCGGTCTTCTCAGCACTGGAACAATTGCATTGTCACAGTTGGTTGCTACCAGTACATGGCTACATCCCTTGGTATTTCAGTGTTGCACTCCTACATAAGGGTATGCTTCTGGAACTCCTTCCAAAGCTATTTGCAGTGTGTAACAGCAGAAAAGCTGATATGCCTGTGTGTTTCTGCCTCTGCCAGGCATCTCAAACACGCAGGTACATATTTGAACAGACTCAGGTAAAAGTAGGTAAAAGTGAGGTACACCTTTAAAATATTAGAGACATTAAGTTGAGACTTTGAGAGAACCAGAGCATATGGATTAATACACCTTTTCTGAAGTACAAGCAGTGTCTAACTCTTACTTATTGTCAGTATTCATTAAGTGTAATTCCCCACCTTTCTGCCTAACGTCAGTACTTTTCAGAGGGATTCAGAGGGACACAGCTAAAATTTGTTTCAAAATCAGGGACATCCCTGAAAATTAGTCACAGTTGGGAAGTATGGCCTCTGCCCTAATCAGATATGCCAGTGTTTGTCCTGCTATGATACTATGTGGGGGTTGTAAAGTGCTGCTGTAACATTATTTCCTGCTAGAATGGTTGGTTCTCTTTTCACAGTCATGTAATACAATTCCACAACAACTGCTGGTAAAGATCCACAGAACAAGATTTGTGTTATGGCATTCCTATTTTTCCTTTACATTCACTCATTCTGATGCATGATATATTTATTTCAGCACCAACTTGGTGAATGTCTACCGTGGCTTAGTGGTACTTTATGCAGTGTAGTGTGTGCAAGGTCCAGGGTTTGAGACTAACAGAGGGGTTTTATTTTGCTGCTGAGCAGAACATGGGCCCTGACATACAGAGTGACTAAGGCACTTTTAAGCAGTTGTAAGCGGGTTTGTGCGGGTTTGCACGATGCTTAGCAATGCTTAGCTAAGCGCACATAAGCGCACACTCGTGCAAACCCGCTAACTACTGCTTAATAGTGCTTACTCCCGCTAACCTCCGCACTCATTTCTTTGAAAGAAAAGAAAATGGGGAGACAGGAAAGTGGTGAAAAAGTGGCACAAAGAGGGAAAAACAGTAGGAAAAACAGCTCAGGATGTGCAGGACGGGTGTAAGGAAGGTCCATAGCTGCCCATTTCTTTAACAGCAACAGCTGTGTATATGCAATAAATTTGGAGGGAAATATGAAACCTTCAACCCCTGTGAGAGGGGTGAGGACAACAAAGTATGCTGTACTGCCAATTAAATATCAGTTTATGTGTCCAGTGGACATGTGTGCAAAAGGGGCAGCTATGTATGGGGCATAATTTTTTTTTTAGGAGCAGATTGCCCTTTTTTTCTTTTTTTTCAGGTGAGAGTGGAATGTGGGGTAGGGGCAGTAGGTATATTTGGGGAGGTAGGTTGGGGAGGTAAACAGACAAGACAAGCAAGATGCATACAGGGGCGGTATATGACACATGTGGTGGGTGAACACCATTGAAGGGGAAGGGTGTTTGGAAATAGCAAGCCCATGAGCCCACAGATGGCAACAGTGGAACTGAGATCCCCACCCATGGGCAGTCACCACTGCACCTTCACAGCCTAGAGGGTGGCTGTGCTGGGGGTTATGTAGGAGGGGCAAGCTCACCCGTGAGTTGCGTCACTCATGCCTCAAGCTGGCGTAGAGGATCAGCGACAGAACGCTCGATCTCCCTACACACCACAGCTTTGGAGGGTGATGGGTGGCCCTCCTCCACCCACACTTGCACGGGGGGGTGAGCCCCATCCCCTGCAGCGCTTCCACCCAAAGGTGGCACAGGGCCAATGGAGGAGGAGGTCCCAGGCTGGGCACCGGACCTGCTGGTGCCAGGTGCCATCGCCAGCTGAGGTGGGACAGGTGGGTCCGCTGGGACCGGCCTTCCCATATGTTCTATGTTTTGGAGGATTTAATGAAAATATGGGTTAGTAACAGTCAACAGCATTCCCAATTAGTTATAACAGCATGCAGAAGTATTCCCATTAACCCAACACACCAGAGTTCCAACAGTTGAACAGCAAGCATGGCACATGCATATATAGAACAACAGTGGACATTACAACAGCATGCAGGTTTAATTGATGGCAACAGGCCACCAATATTGTGGTATTTGAACAGGGCATATGCATCAAAATAAATGCAGATATTTATAAACCAATAGGACATATGTCCCAACAAATGTTTTGAGATTAGACATACCCATTGAGGTGTGGAATTGCATTTTTATGCACATACAGTAGGGTGGAAAATGATAGCTCCATTAACAGCTTATATATCCTTCTAGTTTACACTACATTCCTATTGACTGCAGTTATATGTCCCCTACATGTATTATTACACTACTCAATTGTCCTTAAATTGTGAAATGGGTTTTGCTAGATCTTTATATACATGGGCTGCATCTGACATACAAACTGTCCGGGATGAAGATGTTACTGCTACATATTTTGTGAGTTGCTCTGACACACTACTGCTGCAATGGTACACTGACAGCTCTACTTTCCTATACTTATCTAGATATGTTTAGGTGAAATTATCAGTTATATGTTAACAGCTCCCTACATTTCTGCCTGCACAATGACATTTCTGGAGAACACAGTACCCAGCTACTCATGTGCCAGATTAACATGTACATGCTGGGCATGAACCAACAGTTGAGGACTGTAAATATGCTTAAAAGCTACTAGCACTCCCTTCATCCACTTTATATGGGTCTACCCAACTGTGTGTTAACAGCGCTTAATACAACAGTACTATTTCTATAATGCAAGAGTACAACAACATATCAAAGTAAATGACACAGACACACTTCAGGAATTATACCTTTATTAAAGACTTAAAACCCTTTTCTAGAGGCTCTCTCATTTATTTTATATAACAGTACATGTAGAATAATTATTAGAGAATTATTATACCTTTATTTATTGTGTTAAAACACTTTTTTCAGGCTCTCTCATTTATTTTACATAACAGTACAAGCAGAATAATTACTAACCTGCCTGGTGGTGCAGCCTTAGCAGCCTATCTGCATAGGCTTGCTGATTCGCAGCACGGACACCTGCAGCTGTGAAGTAAATGAAGTGATATTGAGACATACATATCCATAGTATACATTAGAATAGCAATTCTTACATACTTAATTCCATGGCTACTTACTCAGTAGTGGGGCATTTTCCATCTCACAGGCCTCCTGGATCCACTGATCCAGTTGATATGCCTTGCATCTCTTCAGGTCTGCTTGGTGGTGTCTGACCTGCTCACCAGTCCGAGGGACACCTGTGGCACTGGTGAGTTCATGAGCTAGACGGTCCCTGGCTTCCGCTTTGTATTGGGTGCCCTGGTACTGGCCCTGCAGGAGTCTATCTTTATGATTATGGACAAGGAGCCAAACCATTACTTTTGACTCCTCAATGCCCCAATGTTGCGCTCAAAAACGAGAGCCCTCTCCAGAAACGTCCATTGCTGCCTTCAGATGGGAGCTACAATCCGTTATGGCAAGTATTTCCACCTATGGAGCTTAAATATGCATCATTTCCAGCACTTATTTGTGATTGGCCAGTTTTGAAAAAACTCAGCTGAAGGCACACCTGCTTAGCAATGGGTAAACTTCCATTGATATGTATGTGTGTGTTGAAAGTACATGCTTATGAAAAGCTGTCATGGCTTAGAGGTTCAGTACTGTGATTATGGTGCACAGTATCCTGGGTTCAAGGCCTGTCATTGCTTTTTATTTTACTACTGGCCAGACCGGCTAGGAGGTGTGGCTGTGTTTAGCCAACTTTGCTCAACTTTGCCCGACGTTGCTCTACGTTGCTCTACGTTGCTCACCATTGCCCGACATTGTGCTGGTTAGCGCAGTGCGCAGCTACATGCAAACATGTTCTGTTTGCGCTAATTTGCGCGATGCGCAGCTCCGTGCAAAGCTATTGCACTAGTTAACGCAGTGCCCAGCTATGAGCAATTATATTTAAATATGCTTAATACTGGTAATCTTTGCTTAGCAGTGCTTCACATTGCTTAAGATATGTTACTTATGCATCCATCAGTATGCATAACCATTTCACCTTCTTATATATATATATATATATATATATATATATATATATATATATATATATATATGAAATTCGTTCCCTACTACATAGGCCATTTCAATGCTTTTTACTAAAATTTAAATGATAAACATCAGGAATTATTTTTATATACAGACGTCCAACAGAAAATAGAAAGGGGAGGGGTGGGACTCGAACCGGGAATGCTGCCTCTTTGTACGAAGGCTCTACCACTATGCTATCACTGTTTTGCTTAATTTGCATATAAGTTTCTTATTATCCTCTTCGATGTCTAAACTGCTAACTGTAGCTAAGCAATTGGCAAACCCACGCAAACACGCGCAAATACGGGCAGCTATATCGGGAATAATAAAAAAAAAAAAAAAAAAGTTTTACATTTTATAATTGTACAGGGGTTTAGAATGTGGGGGAGTGTAGTGTTGGGTATGTACACATTTGAGTGGACTCGCTCATGTCAGTTGACGTTTCCCGATTGAGAGACTTGCAGGGGCGTGGAGTTTTGGACTGCTTGTCAGTCCGACACGCCCCCTGCACTTGTGCATGCTCCATGTTAGCCTTAGAGTTGAGGCAGCGCGCTCTCATTAGTATGCATGGCATGCTGCCATCTTACTCTTAGACTGGCATTTCCGTGTAAGACTAATCTAGTCTTACACGGAGGATTAGAGAATCCTGGGGATTGTCTTTACTCCCTATATTTTTTTTTGTAAGGAACCTTTGTGGACATTCCAGTTGCTGTATGTATCTGGTCAGGTACATATCGAAGGGGGCATTGTACTCTATGATGGGCCAAATAAGGGCCAAGTATAGTGGCATGATGACCTCTCTGGACCTATAGCCATGGCCTTTCTTATAAGTTGAGCAACATAAAAGGATTTTCTTACTACCTTGGACTCATTGATGGTTGAAGTCTAAGTTAATATACAAATGAGTTCCGATATCCCTGAGTAGTGAATTAACTTTTAAGGGTATTTTATTGATGGCGTATTTACCTGGGGTTAGTAGATTTCCCAAAAGGTAGTATAATGCATTTCATGCTATTGATTTTTAAGCCTTTGCTTTGGCAACAAGCTTTTGTCTGTATTAAGACTTCCTGAAGTGCGTTCTTATCTTGGGGCAGATTCAATGACTGTTCCCTTTTTTCAGTCATCTGGAAACTTGGTCAGCCAAAGGCCTTTGCCATTGGCTTTGACATCTGAAGAGTAGATGCCAAAGAAGAGTGAGCCCAGCACAGGCCCTGGAGAGCTCAACTAGTGACTAGCCTGTTTGTAGTGGTGCCTTCACCATTTCTAACCTCCTGGGTCCTATCAGTAAGCCAACTACTTATCTATGTGTTATAAAGGGGTTTATACCTTGTTCCATACATTTATTTGTAATGCCAGAGGAGGGTATTGAATGAAATGTTTTAGCCAGATCTAGGTAGTCAGTATGCACAATTTTTCATTCATCCATTGTCTTAGTGGCCTGTTCAAAGAAGTCCACCTGATTCAGTAAACACAACCTTCCTTTGACAAGCCCAAACTGTGATGGATCTAATCTTTGTAGGTCTCCTTTGTCTTTGTTGATAATTTCCATGATAATTCTTTCCATGCCTTTGCAAATAAGACTAGTCAGACTAATGGGTCTGTAGTTTCCAGGATCTGTTGAAGATCCTCCCTTATGAAGGGATGGTTGTTGCAGTCCTCCATTCACATGGTACAAAGTCTGCTTTAAGACTATAGTTAAATAATGACTCCAGGGGTCCTGATAAGTCATTCTTTAGACTATTCTGGAGGCATCCTGAAGTGTTATCAGAGCCTGTTGAGGCCATGTTCTTGGCTTTAGTGAGTGCAGCCAGATCACACTCCTAGTTACCAATGAATAGGTTATGTTTGACAGCATTTCTTGTTAGATGATTGGGAGTGAGAAGACTGTAAAGATGGAACTGAATTTGTCTACTAAAAGGTTTGCTATATTGCCAGGCTCAGTAAATGTGGCACCATTAACTACCAGTTCAGCATATTGGTGTGTGCTGCCCTTGAAGTTTCAGACATAGCTGTCGACAGCCTTTTGCTTATCTTTCACCAGGGAGGCTTTCTTATCCTCTGAGTTGGCTTTGCTTGACCTAATTAGCCCTCAGTTCCCTATTTACTTTGATTTGTTACATATTCTGTTTAATTTGGGATGCCACCTGGGTGATTTATTTCTAGGAACAATCTTGAGCTTTCTTCTGGTAGGTAGAGCAGCCTCTATGCAGCCATTGACATGGTTGTAAAGAGTTTCTGAGTGTAATTCATTATAGGCTGCTGTGTTCTTTGGGTTTGGAGGGGCATTGAATTTTAACAATCCACCACTTAATAAAATGTAATTTGCCTAAGAATAGTTCTTAACTGTCAAATGTTTTAATGGGATTACAGAGTTGATTTTGATTTTGAAGGGACAACTTTATGGTCAGACCTTACCAGGGTGGATGAGACATTGGGGTTGGTGCAGCATTCTCCCATATTTGCAAGCATGAGGTCCAGTATGTTGGAGCCTCTGATGGGTGTATTTATTATTTGGTCAAGGGTGTTAATATTTATGAAGTCCAAGAATCTATGTGCCTGTAGATGTTTGAGGTTGTGTAGGATTCCCAGTCTACAGAGGTGTAATTAAGTCTCTCATGAGTAGGGTATAAGGTTGGATGGTAAGTGTCTCCATTATGTCCAAGTATGCATTATGAGCTTCTTGGGATAAGGTGGGTGACCTATAGCTGGCTATGATATGTAACAGGAGTTTGAACTCCAGCACATCATCCTGTCTGACCACCCTAGAGGTATGCTTGTTACTGATATATAGTCAAAGAAGAATATATCACCCACCAGGTACGTGCTCCAAAACAATCAAAAGCAAATTAATAAAATGAAGAGCAGCAAACCAACAGCCCGATAAAAATCCAAACGTTTAATAAAATCTCTTCATAAGCGCTTTCAGGATACTCCCTTTTCAGATGAACACACATAATCACTAACAATTACCAACATTTAAATGATGTTAAAAATCCTATAAACCAATCAAAATTCAATATATTACCATCCGTTTTTTTAAGAGCAGGTTTTAAAGGAACATAGCCATTTAGGCCTGGGGGCCGATCAACTCCCAATTTTAAAATCCATCTCATTTCAGTACATTCAGTCTTATTTACTACATCCCCTCCCTTTACATTCAAAGTAATCTTTTCTATAACCATAAAAAAAATGATGTCCAGTATTAGCTTCAATATGTTGATATAAAGCATTATGTACATGATTATTATGTACAGAAGACATGTTTCAGGATTCTATTCTTTAGTTTACAGTTGGTCTTACCAATGTAAAAACGTATACAATTATCGCACAAGGCTAAATAAACAATATTTGATGTCTGACAATCTGCATAGAAATCAAAAACATACTCCTTCTTGCTAACAGGATGTATAAATTTATTTAAACTATTGTTTAATGAACAAGCTTTACAGTGCCTACAAGGAAAATTCCCTGTCTGTTCATTACTAACTTCACCCCACATAAGAGTGATTTCTCATGGCAGAGCATATCCTTGAGATTTCTTTTGCACCTAAGCATAAAGGTAGGTGTTTTTTCCCTATAATCTTGTTCAATTTATCATCTGATGAAAGTATCTTCCAATTTCGGTGAATTATATCACAAATTCCATTTATATTGTTGCTATATTTTAATACCATACGTACTGGATCATTCTGCTCTTTAATAACATTGTGTCCAATCTGAATAAATTTGTTTCTATTAGAATACTGAGATTTTGCTCTGTCCTGTCTCCTCTTTATAATAGTGCTGATATTATGCTGTATCACTTCTTTCTTATAACCCATCTTGATCAGGTTCTCTCCTAACCTTTCCACCTCAAATTTGAAATCTTCTTCATTAGTACATAGCCGTGATATCCTATGTGTCTACCCCATAACTATATTACAAAAGCAATGAAAGTCAATAATGTAGCCACTCTGAATTAACTCCCTCTCACACCAGCAAATTTTCTTCAATAAAATTAATCAGAGGGAGAAACACGGCAGAGATAATATAAATAATATAAAAAACTTTAATACGGTTAGTGCTTTCACATCACAGATGCTTCTTCAGACCATGAATAAAACAACATAAGCTAAAACCACTTTATATACTTCCTAAGCTCTACCAAATTGCTATTAATTAATTAATTACATCTATTTAACCCTCAAGTTAAAGAAACAGCATATTAATAGGTATCTAGTCTGAGACATACTACAGCTTGCTAACTCAAACAGTTTTATATACAAAATAACATTTCATCACTAAGATGAGAAATCAATAAAAATATGTATGTACATAAAACAAGTACAAAGTTTTTAGTAAAAATGAACAATATAAACAGATTTTATAAACGTCTTGTTTTTAAATAGGGCTTGATTGATGTAATATCATTAAGCCCTAGTTCTTTTTCTGCCTGTAACTCACTAATCCATTTCAGCTCTCTCAATTACAATTTATTTTTCATGTCACCCAACCTTAAATCTTGAAAAATAGATTCAATAACTTTAAATTGAAAATGATGCATTCCCCCTGCACAGATAACATGTTTAGCTAGGGCGCTTCTATCTGGTTCATTATTCTTGATGGCAGCCAAATGCTCTCTAACCCTCTCTCTTAGTGAGCGAGTGGTCATGCCAACATAGAAGGAAGGGCAGACTAAACATAAAGCCAGGTATACTAGGTTCCTTCTTTTACAATTTGCCTTGACTCTGAATTCATACTTCCTATTTGTTACATGATGTATAAAAATCCTGTTATCACTCAAGACATCACAAACACTGCATTGCCCACATTTATTAAGACCATAGATCACTTCCTTGTACATTTTTGGCTCGCAAAGTAACCTTTTGAGATTCTTTTTGTTTTTATAACAAAACTTTGGCCTCTGGCCTACTATCCTAGCTATCTCAGGGTCTGATAGGACCTGTATATCCTGCAGGATAGACCAGTTTTTATCAATCACATTTTGTAGTTTTATAACATTCCCAGCATATTCTAGATGAATGGGTAGATTTTTAGCAGTATCATTTTCTTTAGACTGTTGGGGTGAGGTATCCTGAGTACTACTGATGTATGGTATTGCTCTACCCTTCCTCATAGATTTAACTTGCTGAATCCCATTATCTGCCTCACTTCTCAGATATTTTCTCTGTAACAATTAATTTCTAAAAGTTCCCATATACTGGTCAAAATGCTCCTCTTTCATGTCTCACCTAGATATACGCATAGCCTTCATATCTAACCTAGATATACGCATAGCCTGACCATTTGGTGTGGGGGGTACAGAAAGTGAGTTAGGAGAATTTTTTATGTTTCTAGAAACCACTACTGATTTTTTGAGATTCACTCATTCTGTCTCTTTGACTGAAATATCTTTTTTGGATGTGACTATATTCAAGGACATTAATGCAAAGTTATCTTTCAGATTATTTAGGAAGGAATGCATAAAAAAAATCTCCTGAGTAGAGACAGTATGCATCCTACTTATATCTATAGGAATATTATAACAAAGGCCTTGGCATGGTCCAAATAGGCTGTGTGGACCACCTTACCTTCATCCACAGCTCTGGAGGCTGATTCAAAGAAGTCAATCAGATTCAGGAGACAAGATCGTCCCTTTACGTACCCAAACTGGGTGGGATCCAGTGTTTGAAGGTTGACAATGTCTTTGTTTATAAGTTCCAAGATAATACGTTCCATGGCCTTGCAGATCAAGCTCATCAGACTGATGGGGCAGTAGTTCCCAGGATCCAAGGTGGATCCACCCTTGTGGAGTGGGATAACTGTAGCTGTGCACCACTCAGTGGGCACAAAGCCTGAGGAGAGGCTATTATTAAACATGACACTTAGGTGAAGTTGTGTTGGTTTACATTAAAATGGCCTTGATGGCTTGGAGGCTGTATTCATTTAATATCACTGTAAATAAACTGTTTACATCTATCGTGACCAACAAGTGGTCAAAACAGCTGGTCCCTTGTAAAGTTTCAAATAAATTTGACAGAAACTGTGATGTGTCCTTCAAAATCCATGGAAATTGAGTAAGAACATTTTTAAATTTTGTTTCTACCCAAATTGACATATGCTCTGTCATCCACCCTCTCCTTGAGACAGTGGGTCTCAGGGGAGGTGCAACTGGATCCTTATGTATTTTGGGTAAGGCCTTAAATGAAGGAACCACTGGGTATTCTATCCATACAAATTCTAAAGTTGCTGAATCTAATTGACCATTGTCCAACATGGCCATCAGTTGTCTTTTAATTTTCTCTATCATATCATTAACTAAGAGTAGAGACAACACAGTATAAGTTGTTTTGTCATATAATAGGCCTTTCATCTTATTATCATAATCTCGGGTATCCATAATTACTATGACCCCTCCTTTATCAGCAGATTTCACTACAATTCGTTTATCCTGAGCTAACGCATTCAAAGATTCCTTCTGTCTATGTGTTAAATTAAAATTTCACTGGCATTCATTGTTATCTAAATATTGATGTATCTTCATTTCACAAATGCGTAAAAAAGTTTGTATTGTGGGCTGCATAGGTAGTGTAAATGTGCTAGGTTGCCTAAGTATGTTAACATCAGTACCCAAACCTTCATTGTTATTATTATTAACATACATACTTTTTAATGTAAGATTTCTACCAAATAACATTAAGTCTAGCATTACTTCATTACACAGTGAGCTTCTACTAGGTATAAAATTTAAACCTTTGCTTAAAACAAATTTCTATTCAGAAGAAAGCTGAACAGTAGACAAATTATAAATGATACAGTCACCATTCTCAGTCAGGTTGATAGTTTGCATCTCTTGTTGTCCCCTGAGGTGCAAACGACTCCTTTCTCTGTCAGTTTTCTTCCTCACTGGAACTGGTAAACTTGGAAAAGGTGATAGTGTTCTAGATTTTACATCTCCCATTTCGCATTCAGTTCCATGCTGTATTTTTGGTCTGGCCCCAAGGCCCAAATCATCAGAGCACTCTATGGAAGCAGAGGAGGTGCCATTCAATACCTTCTCTGCCTCCTGATTGGTTGATGGCATTGCTCCAACAACCCCTGTAACAATTGCATTACCCTCATTGTAACCCAACTGTAAATTAAAGGATAGAATCCTGAAACATATGTCTTCTGTACGTAATAATGATGTACATAATGCTTTGTATCAACATATTGAAGCTAATGCTGGACATCATTTTTCTTTTATGGTTATATGGTTATATAACAACAGCAGCAATAACGGTTGAAAGGTTTGGGAAAACTAACCAGGCTAGCTATACAGACATAATATCAAATAAAGGCAATATTGGAGCTCTTTCAGAAGCTTTAGCTTGATGTTTTATTAGGGAATGGGGCAGACAAAAGATAAACAGAATATAAAAGCACTGAAGCACAAACTGGATCCTGCAACATGATGTTTTGTGTTGCTCTCCTGTGGTCTGTTAAGTCTATACCTTCCCAGTTCTTCATATGTAAGCAATAGTGGGACAGCTACTACTCTAGTAAGGGGCTTTACATGTAAGTGTCCAAGTACAATTTGTAGAAATGAATCTATGATGTGTTCATTTGCAAACTAAGTGTGTAAATAGCCCTAAACGTATGCCAGTAAGCAGCAGTTTTCTATGAGAATATAGAGATGTGATAGCAGATCAGTTGGTGCTTGGGCATACCTGGACATTTTATTGAAGGGGTCACTTCAGTAAATGCTTCCTTTTGGTGCTTGGGCATACCTGGACATTTTACTGAAGGGGCTGCTTCAGTAAATGTTTCATTTTGGTACTTGGGCATACCTGGACATTTTACTGAAGGGGTTGCTTCAGTAAATGTTTCATTTTGGTGCTTGGGCATACCTGGACATTTTACTGAAGGAGTTGCTTCAGTAAATGCTTCCTTTTGGTGCTTGGGCATACCTGGACATTTTCCTGAAGGGGTCGCTTCAGTAAATGCTTCCTTTTGGTGATTGGGCATACCTGGACATTTTACTGAAGGGGTTGCTTCAGTAAATGTTTCCTTTTGGTGCTTGGGCATACCTGGACATTTTACTGAAGGGGTCGCTTCAGTAAATGTTTCCTTTTGGTGCTTGGGCATACCTGGACATTTTACTGAAGGGGTTGCTTCAGTAAATGTTTCCTTTTGGTGTTTGGGCATACCTGGACATTTTACTGAAGGGGTTGCTTCAGTAAATGTTTCCTTTTGGGGCGTGTGCATACCTGGACATTTCACTGAAGGGGTCGCTTCAGTAAATGTTTCATTTTGGTGCTTGGGCATACCTGGACATTTTACTGAAGGGGTTGCTTCAGTAAATGTTTCCTTTTGGGGCGTGTGCATACCTGGACATTTCACTGAAGGGGTCGCTTCAGTAAATGTTTCATTTTGGTGCTTGGGCATACCTGGACATTTTACTGAAGGGGTTGCTTCAGTAAATGTTTCATTTTGGTGCTTGGGCATACCTGGACATTTTACTGAAGGGGTTGCTTCAGTAAATGCTTCCTTTTGGTGCTTGGGCATACCTGGACATTTTACTGAAGGGGTCGCTTCAGTAAATGTTTCATTTTGGTGCTTGGGCATACCTGGACATTTTACTGAAGGGGTCACTTCAGTAAATGCTTCCTTTTGGTGCTTGGGCATACCTGGATATTTTACTGAAGAGGTCGCTTCAGTAAATGCTTCCTTTTGGTGCTTGGGCATACCTGGACATTTTCCTGAAGGGGTCGCTTCAGTAAATGCTTCCTTTTGGTGATTGGGCATACCTGGACATTTTACTGAAGAGGTCACTTCAGTAAATGCTTCCTTTTGGTGCTTGGGCATACCTGGACATTTTCCTGAAGGGGTCGCTTCAGTAAATGCTTCCTTTTGGTGATTGGGCATACCTGGACATTTTACTGAAGGGGTTGCTTCAGTAAATGTTTCCTTTTGGGGCTTGTGCATACCTGGACATTTTACTGAAGGGGTTGCTTCAGTAAATGTTTCATTTTGGTGCTTGTGTATACCTGGACATACTTTTGAAGGGGGTCACTTGGAGAAATATTGAATTTGTGTGTCAGAGAAGTGCTTGTGCATACATGGTCATACTGCTGAAGTGATTGCTGGGCAAAATAATTTATTGTGTCATTTTAATGCTTGTGCATACTTAAGACAAACCAATGAAGAGGTTGCTGGGGTAATAATTCATTTATTTTTCAGGGAAGTACTTGTGCATACTTGGACAATCTACTGAAGGCTGGTTGGGGGCAAATTAGTGGACTGAGATTCCAATATAAAAGGTGAAACATCTTTTTTAAAAATGAATGTAAGTACCACAATGATGTTGGACTATGAATTGCAAAACTGCCTCATTAGCATAGTACACTTTACATTTCTCTGTTGCATATCATTATTTTTAAGTCCTTTTGCATTAGCGTAAATGGCCTCTATGAATTTCACCTTTGCTATACTCAATCTTAACCATCAGGAATATTCCTTTTGTATTTGAGCAAACTACTATGAATACCAGGCCTTACTTCCATCAGTTATTTAGGCAACAAGCAAAGCCTAACTACAATTTGCATGTGCTTAACTCTCAAAGTCCAAAAACTAAAGTGTGTGCATTTGATATTAAGGCTGACATTGAAGTATTTTGGAGATTTCAAAGTATTTCAGATAATTACTCCAACTCTGAGGTACAGCAATCTCAGCGTTATATAGGAATGTGAGAGCACAACCCCCCCCCCCATCTGTGGGCTGGGGGAATGGTGAATCCTTCCTGTAAACATGCTTTAGTACTGTTGCAGCCCATTTTGACTTACCCTACTGTGTTTAAAAGTTGTTCTTTCATGTTTACATTTCTGTGTGTTGTACATGGATGCATTGAAACTGTACTTGTGTAGTCATTCTCGCTATCAATGAACCCTAACTTTCAAATTCATTGTGTGGCTTCTTCATTTTTAAATTGTATTTGTTTATCGTCGGACTTCATGATTTTAGAGTTTTGGCTAATTGTGATAAGGTTGCATACTATTGTTTCCACAAAAGACAGTGAAAAAAATTTTATTTTAATTTAGTATGGATAAAACTGATCATCAGGCAGAAAGAAACATGCCACACACTTCCTCTGTAGAGTAAACAACCTGGCAGAAGTGAATTATGTTCCTGGGTTACCGTACGTACCCCTTAGTTTCCATTTCTTTATCTATAGATGCATATTTCATGTCTAATATTCTTATTGTGCATTTTTTACTTTCTCTATTGATAATTCATTTTTTTTAACAACTCAAAAAAATTAAGCAAAGTTGTATATTACTGAAATTGCATTTGTATCACCACATACTTAGAGAATATCTCTGCAAAATGATTAAACATAGTCCTCAAAACTTTTTATGTGCTTTAAATAGTCTTCCTTTTTGTTCAGCTTACCAAAATGAGTAGTACAAAACAATTAAATTACTCACAAATAAATAACCATCAGCATAATTAAACAGCATAGTACAAATAACATTTCTTACAGTTTTGTGCATGCAGTAAAATCCCTCTTCTCTCTTTAAAATTTATATTTTAACCAACAAATCCTAACCCCTAATAAAACATTTTATCTGTTTTAAACATAGCAGAAATCATGTTCAAAGTTGTTGAAATAAACTGTAAATGTGTAAGTGAAACAACTGCAAAATTAAACTGTGTATGATGGATATATGCATTCATATCAGATTGCTGTCTTAATAATCATGAATTTTTTTTGAGTAACCCTATGAGATGCTAAATATATCAATTGCCTTAAGCATTACCAACAAACCGTTAAACTATAGAAATACAACTGTAAAAGAAAACAGAGCAAACTAACCAACTACTACAATGCAAGTTTCTAGTTTGTACTGGAACTAAAATTCTGCATTTGTCTGTTTAAATAAACTACATTTTCTACTTTATTTTCTTTCTAAGTCTTATTATCCAGATAATAAAGCAAATAAATATTGCAGATGCATGTTAAAAAACAAAAATATGCCTAACTTTCAAGGTCACACTATATCGCAGCCACGGAGACTGTGGTCATCTCTCAAAGCTATTAGTTTAACACTGAAACCATTAATGATCACATCCAAATCAGGCAGACACAGTTTACATATATGTTGTCCTCATCATATTTTTCTACCTTTACTGGGATGTAACACTGCTATACTAAGCACAGTCTATGTTTTGATACAAATACCACAGTTGAGATATTAGATTATAACTCACCTTACTAGAGTGCTTTGACAACTGTCTGCAATGTCCTTTCAGTTTGACTGACATGTTCCTGCTAACATGGCTGGAAATGCAAAATGGATAACCACTTATGTGTGCCAAAATAGCTTTCTTCTTTTGTGCACTGGCTATTTTATCTTTAAACTGGATCTAGCTGTATAACCAAATTTGCTAGCTATGTCTCTGTACCTTATGATCCAGTATGCTAACCCACCACTCATTAGCACTCTCTCACATCTCCTCCAATCCTCTGGCCAGTAAAATTTTAGAAATTATAAATAAAACTCTTAGTGACAAACTTACATAAGCATTATTAATGTAGTTCTGAATTACTCTCAACAGTTTTAATTTAGACTTAAAAATGCTAAAGCCTAACTGAATTAATTCATTTAGCTAAAAGCAGTTTAACAAAATTATTTCTTCAAGGGTAAAGAGTGATGAATATTTAACATTAGAAATGCCAGTACTTAAAGGCGCCACAAAACTTAACTGGCTTTCAATATCACAAATCATCTAAAGTAGAAAAGCTGTTCTTCCCAATATATGACAAATGGTTCCAAAGTGGCTTTGTGCATTTTCATAATAAATTAACAAAAATGTGAGTGCATACGAACAGCAAAGTTATAGGAGCATTTTCTATCTGTTACAGGAATTCTTACACCTGTAGTAGGCATTCTTATACCTGTGGTCTGCAAAGCACCTTATTTTGTTATGAACAGCCCACTGTTACCTTTCTCTCTGTGATATACAAGGTCGTATCTTGATTACAAAGAAACTATCACAATCAAATGGATGAAACAATGAATTGTAGGAATTCTTCTGTGACTCTCTAGAAACATAAAAGTGCTTTTTCTACCAATAAACCAGTTTAGTATTAGTCTGTGGCACTTCATGACACTGTTTTGTGTGTTTGTCCAGGAAGTTCCGGTGGGAGGGGGATAAAAATGTACTTGAAAGGATTATGTCAATTTGCTATTATTTTTTCAGCAGAACGATATAATAGTATATATGTGATATTACAAATATTGGCATAGTGTAAATCAGTAGAATGGTATAATAGTATATGTGATATTGCAGATATTGGCATAGTGTAAATCAACAGAATGGTATAATAGTATCTGTGACACTATAAATTGGAATATATAAGTTAAACATCAGAAATTGATCCAAAAAATTTAAATGTCACAGGCACTACACAATTGTTCAAAATGCACTCATTTAAACATGTAGTCAAGGATATGTTTTCTTTAAAACAGACATTTTGCACAGCTCTGAATTCTTTTGTTAGATATAACAACAACAGATGGAAATACAGAAGCATAGCACACAGAAAAGAAATGTCGAACATCAGAAACAATGGGGTGAATGCGCCTTGAAACTGTAACCTGGTAAAGTAAAATAGTAGTCTCAAACCCAATAAAAATGACGTACAATGATGCTAAAATGACCACAGTCTTGGCTGCTTTTATCTCTGCACTATTTTTTGTGGACTTTATGTCTTTCTTTACTCTTTTTATTTGCTTACTGTGCCTCAACAACATTACCATAATATTAGCACTAGCAGATGCCATCATAACTACAAATATAGCATCCCGAGAAACTAAAGTAAAAAGGCTAGTCATAATAGTAATATAATCGCGGAAATTGACTACACAGTACCCAAAATAAAAAGTATACTCCAGATCAGTTGAGTTTAATTCTGATGTGGTAAAAACTGGTGGCCCAATTTCGGTGGCCATATTTAATATTAAAACAAAATTAAAAGCAATTAATGTGTAGTGTGACAATTTCATTTTTAAAGCAAATAGTCTAGAACTAGATGGAGAGAGAATTATACACTGAATACAAACAAGAATACAAGTTGAGCATATTGCCATAGCCCGAGATACTCGAGCTAAGTACATTATAACTTTACATCCATTATCACCAAACAAATTCTTTAAATCAAATACTAGAAACAGTGTTACTGGGAGACCCCTGGTCAAGATTAATAGTAAATTTATTATTGTGATTTTAAATATTATAATTTCTGTTAACAGGAGTGGAATCCTAGTAATGAATGCAAAGAAAAATACAGATGAGATTAAGAGGTTACCAGGAATCCCCGTAACTAGTAATACAAGAAATAATGTTCCTTTGATGATATTGTATGCTTCCATAGTGTTTTGAAAGAGCTCCACCTGGAATCACAAAAGAGATGCTAATGAGATCACACAGAAATTAATGAGCCTGATATTTATTGCTAGCTTAAACTGTATGCACACTCATATCTGATTCTGGATTACCAAACTTTAACATCAGATGCTCCAACATTTAACATAATCAGTCTGTAAAAATATGTGACTTAATGAACAGCAACATTTCCTTCCTTTTTTTTTTCTTAATTATTTAAGTTCAAAGAACTGAAAAAATGGCCTTCTGCTATACAAACAAAAAAATGCAATTTTGTTGGTTCAGTAATTTCATGCATTTTCTTTTGCTAAACTTCAGCTTGCTTTCTGTACTGTTTATGTACATTATTTAATTTCAGTTGAGGCCTTTTTTATGCCCGGGAGATGGCCTCCCAGGCAAAATTTTTCGTATCTTACAAGACATGTTAATTTTACTCAATTCTTATTATGTGTCATTTTGTGTCATTTTTCTGTGTATAATATCACATTGTTTTGCTGCATGCCGATCTGTATAAATATTGTATGTATATATGTATGGTGTGCAGCTCTGTTCTTGATGTATATTTTTATTGTTATATCTTTATTTTGTAATAAGGCCATGACTATAAATGGGTCAAAGTGGTCCAGTTCATCCACCAACAAAGTAAAATAATGAAATCATACAAAAAAAGTTAGTAGTAATACAGACTCCATCTTGGAGGAAATTCCTTTGTGCATCTTTTTGGTTAGTAGTTTTACAGACTCCATCTTCTAGGGCAGTCCTTTGTACACCTTCTGGGTAGGAAGATGTTTCTGTAACAGTAGTGATTAGCAAAACAATCATTCTGGGATAAAATGCAGCAGCTATTAGGTATAGAAAGTTTCTAATTTTATAACATTTCATAGTATCTAACAAATGCAGAAATAGATTAGCATAAATATATCTCATTGTATTGATCTCCATCTGGAGTTGCCTCCTTTTCACATTTTGGAAACTATATCAACACAAACAAAATTTTTACAGTTTTAAAGTAAAATTAAAACTCTACATTACAGAATTTTACCTGTTTTGCTTTATCTAACATTAACAAGTTTCAGTAACAAAATCAACTGTCATGTACAATTCTAAGAGAAACCAGAAAGTACTTTTCTTCTAAAATATCTGGACTTTTTCCTGTTTTTATTCAAAGCTGTCAAGTTCATAGGTTCATAGGCTCATAGGTTGGTACTAGGCTATCGGCCCTAGGGCCTATACAAGCCTAGCCATAGCAATTCTCTGGCTATTTCTTCCCACAGTATTTACTTCACTGGATTCCTGTCTAACAGGGTGACTGACATGATCCCCGGGGTGAATTTCCTATCTCCCATCCAATCACCAAGGTTACTTTTGAAGACGGCCAAAGAGGTGTTCTGCTTGATATGTATGGGCAGTCTATTCCAGAGTCTAGGGAGTCTCTGGGTCAGGAACCTATCCCTCCAGCATGTTTTGTTCATTGTGATGACAAGGTTTATATCCCTGGAGAGTTTATCTCTGAGGGATTTCTGGCTTGTCCTGAGAAAATAGGAACAAGCAATGTCCTTATCTGCATTAAATTAGGATATTGTTAAAATGCAGGAATTACTAGATAGTAATTAAACTTCCAGATAGTCAAAAGTGAAGATCTTTTATCACTGTGACCATCAAAGGTAGGTTTGACTATTAACCTAGAGGAAATCCTGTTTAAGCATTACTAGAAGCTTAGAGAATCTCTGCAAAGTTTCTTCTGTGGTTCTGTTGGGGTTTCATTTAATGACTTATCACACAACCTAGATTTCTACCATGTATCTGAATGTGGTTCAAGGATGTGGGTTAGCCTGGTCCTACTCAAATGTCCCATTTTTTACATTTACCACATAAGAAAAGAGGGTTAACGTGCTTCTTCTTGCTCAAGGTGGCAGCAGAGTCCATTACCGCATCCTTTTTAAGGCTCCGTAGCTTCAATTGTCAATTCTTACATGTTTGCCTGACCATTGACCTCATTCTCATCCACAAAGTCAGTCACTTGTATGGTGTCCAAAGTATCCAAAGAGTGAGCTAAAATAAATTCTCTGAAGCTGTGGGATGGGTTTCCATTTTATGAAATGCTTCAGAAAAATACATGATGTTGTCTTTAGGCTTGCTTGCCTTCCAGGTGATTGCAGATGAGTTCCTTATAACAGAATGGTAGTCTGTGTAGTGGAATCCATTCAGATGTACAGTGACAAAGACATTACCTTTAAATATATTTTCTCTAAGCTGGTGCTACATGGATCTATTATATTTAGAGATCAGGAGTGTGGGAACAGAGTCCCTAGATCTGGATTGCGAGGGGCTTGCCTACCTACAACTTATATTTCTATTTAATTCTCTGTTGATCATAAGTGTGTATTATTTTGTGCTATTGGCAGTGAGTTAGAACTTGAACAGCTCAGTAACTGAAGCAGTTTTTGGGAAAACTCATGCAATACTACATGTGTGCGCACAAACACACACACACACACACACACACACACACACACACACACACACACGCGCACACACATGCACATGCACACACACACACACACACACACACACACACACACACACACACACACACACACACACACACCACAATGCTGTTCATAGCAAGTTTCTTTACATATAACTTATTGCACACTTCTGCTATTTAATTACTGATGGTATCACATAAAATGGTGCTGTGTTATTGTATATATTTCTGTTCAGAACCATTGCAGCTGACTATGTTTGGTTGCAAGTCAACTAATGTATGCTTTTGCCATGCAAAGACTGTGCATAGATGACAGGATAATAAGATTATTTAAATAAATGCTAAATGCTATGCTTCTAAAATATTCCCTTGGCAGCAGAACTCTGTTTTGTATTCACATGTTAAACTTATACAAAGATGACTTATAATATCAAGCTCTGCTACATTTAATTAATAAAATCTTTAAATGGATGATCTTATACTGACTAGCTGTGACTGGTTTTAAAAAGTATGTTCAGCTCTCTGTGACTGTGCAGATGGTATCAAAGGTCAGCACTTTAGCCCTGTCTCCCAGATCTCTGAGAAATGCTACTTCTAGTGTGTTTAATTTGTTTCCTCTTTCTTTGAAGATATAAAGCCTAAATGACTTATCAGAGAAGGACTTGTCAATCTTCCATTATCCAAAGATCATCATGAAGAAGTAGACATTATATTGATCTTACAGTAGCTTATTTTTTGATCGTAGGATTATCAGATTCGTGGTATTGCACAAAAACCATCAGATTCTGCAAACCATATGAAAGCCTGTTAGATTCCTCACACTGCATGAGGACGGAGAGGTAGAATCAGCACAAAAAGAAACAGGAAAGGGAAGTTTTGTGTTGAAATAATATCATACTCAAGAATTTGTGCACCTTCTGGGTAGGAAGATGTTTCTGTAACAGTAGTGATTAGCAAAACAATCATTCTGGGATAAAATGCAGCAGCTTTTAGGTATAGAAAGTTTCTAATTTTATAACATTTCATATTATCTAACAAATGCAGAAATAGATTAGCATAAATATATCTCATTGTATTGATCTCCATCTGGAGTTGCCTCCTTTTCACATTTTGGAAACTATATCAACACAAACAAAATTTTTACAGTTTTAAAGTAAAATTAAAACTCTACATTATAGAATTTTACCTGTTTTGCTTTATCTAACATTAACAAGTTTCAGTAACAAAATCAACTGTCATGTACAATTCTAAGAGAAACCAGAAAGTACTTTTCTTCTAAAATATCTGGACTTTTTCCTGTTTTTATTCAAAGCTGTCAAGTTCATAGGTTCATAGTCTCATAGGTTGGTACTAGGCTATCGGCCCTAGGGCCTATACAAGCCTAGCCATAGCAATTCTCTGGCTATTTCTTCCCACAGTATTTACTTCACTGGATTCCTGTCTAACAGGGTGACTGACATGATCCCCGGGGTGAATTTCCTATCTCCCATCCAATCACCAAGGTTCCTTTTGAAGACGGCCAAAGAGGTGTTCTGCTTGATATGTATGGGCAGTCTATTCCAGAGTCTAGGGGGTCTCTGGGTCAGGAACCTATCCCTCCAGCATGTTTTGTTCATTGTGATGACAAGGTTTATATCCCTGGAGAGTTTATCTCTGAGGGATTTCTGGCTTGTCCTGAGAAAATAGGAACAAGCAATGTCCTTATCTGCATTAAATTAGGATATTGTTAAAATGCAGGAATTACTAGATAGTAATTAAACTTCCAGATAGTCAAAAGTGAAGATCTTTTATCACTGTGACCATCAAAGGTAGGTTTGACTATTAACCTAGAGGAAATCCTGTTTAAGTATTACTAGAAGCTTAGAGAATCTCTGCAAAGTTCCTTCTGTGGTTCTGTTGGGGTTTCATTTAATGACTTATCACACAACCTAGATTTCTACCATGTATCTGAATGTGGTTCAAGGATGTGGGTTAGCCTGGTCCTACTCAAATGTCCCATTTTTTACATTTACCACATAAGAAAAGAGGGTTAACGTGCTTCTTCTTGCTCAAGGTGGCAGCAGAGTCCATTACCACATCCTTTTTAAGGCTCAGTAGCTTCAATTGTCAATTCTTACATGTTTGCCTGACCATTGACCTCATTCTCATCCACAAAGTCAGTCACTTGTATATTGTCCAAAGTATCCAAAGAGTGAGCTAAAATAAATTCTCTGAAGCTGTGGGATGGGTTTCCATTTTATGAAATGCTTCAGAAAAATACATGATGTTGTCTTTAGGCTTGCTTGCCTTCCAGGTGATTGCAGATGAGTTCCTTATAACAGAATGGTAGTCTGTGTAGTGGAATCCATTCAGATGTACAGTGACAAAGACATTACCTTTAAATATATTTTCTCTAAGCTGGTGCTACATGGATCTATTATATTTAGAGATCAGGAGTGTGGGAACAGAGTCCCTAGATCTGGATTGCGAGGGGCTTGCCTACCTACAACTTATATTTCTATTTAATTCTCTGTTGATCATAAGTGTGTATTATTTTGTGCTATTGGCAGTGAGTTAGAACTTGAACAGCTCAGTAACTGAAGCAGTTTTTGGGAAAACTCATGCAATACTACATGTGTGCACGCGCGCACAAACACACACACACACACACACACACACACACACACACACACGCACATGCACACACACACACACACACACACACACACACACACACACACACACACACACACACACACACCACAATGCTGTTCATAGCAAGTTTCTTTACATATAACTTATTGCACACTTCTGCTATTTAATTACTGATTGTATCACATAAAATGGTGCTGTGTTATTGTATATATTTCTGTTCAGAACCATTGCAGCTGACTATGTTTGGTTGCAAGTCAACTAATGTATGCTTTTGCCATGCAAAGACTGTGCATAGATGACAGGATAATAAGATTATTTAAATAAATGCTAAATGCTATGCTTCTAAAATATTCCCTTGGCAGCAGAACTCTGTTTTGTATTCACATGTTAAACTTATACAAAGATGACTTATAATATCAAGCTCTGCTACATTTAATTAATAAAATCTTTAAATGGATGATCTTATACTGACTAGCTGTGACTGGTTTTAAAAAGTATTTTTCAGCTCTCTGTGACTGTGCAGATGGTATCAAAGGTCAGCACTTTAGCCCTGTCTCCCAGATCTCTGAGAAATGCTACTTCTAGTGTGTTTAATTTGTTTCCTCTTTCTTTGAAGATATAAAGCCTAAATGACTTATCAGAGAAGGACTTGTCAATCTTCCATTATCCAAAGATCATCATGAAGAAGTAGACATTATATTGATCTTACAGTAGCTTATTTTTTGATCGTAGGATTATCAGATTCGTGGTATTGCACAACAAACCATCAGATTCTGCAAACCATATGAAAGCCTGTTAGATTCCTTACACTGCATGAGGACGGAGAGGTAGAATCAGCACAAAAAGAAACAGGAAAGGGAAGTTTTGTGTTGAAATAATATCATACTCAAGAATTTGTGTCACCCTATCGTTGTGGGTCTTCTGTTTACTGAATCCAACCAAGGCAAAACTGATATATATTGTCTGTTTATATATAACAAACAAGGGAAAAAAATAAAAAGAAGAGCTGGGTGCACTCGTTTCAGGATAAAAAAGTACCCAGCTCTGGCAAAAGTACTAGGACCAAGGCTGGTAGAAACACTAGTTCAAAGATCTCCAAGAATGAAAGAGATCTTGCTGCTGTGTTGAGCCCTGATACAACAAATGATTTAAAAGGCCCAACTGTGGCAATAAAAAGCAATAGTCCACAAAACATTATACATTTGACCAGCCAAACAAGATGCCTGGAAATGGAGAAATGGACATTTGAGGACAAAAAGAAATTATGTTTTTTTTTTCTTCTATTCAACTAACCCAGAGTATCTGAAAAGGGGTCACACTGCAAGAACAACTGAAAAATACAGAAAGAAAAAGCATTTAAACAGAAAAATGGCAAACATTACAGATGACAGTTTAAAGTAATTAGTTGACTAAATAAAACAATATGTAGAAAAGAAAGCAATGAGTGAATGAAGTATTAAGAGAAAAATAGAGACAAGTCCACAGGTATTTGTTTTATGAATATTTTAACATTCACTTCTTTTCTGCATATAAACTGCATTATATTAGGTTTTGCATCTTCTCTTGGGTCCATTTCTTAATCTTTAATGTCGCAAAGTCAAAAATACTTTAAATACCTTTATAGACAAAGGCACCTAGACATTGTAAAGAGAATGGTAGCATAGAAGTCTAATGAAGTGACAAATAAGCAGTTTGATACAGAAATGGAGGAAATTGCAAATGAAGTGAGAGGTACATTATGAAGTGAAGGATTTGAGTGGGAATCCCAGATGCAAAGGCTACTTCAGAATTGTGGTATATTAAAACAGGCACAGCTTGAAGAAGAGACACAGGGAGTAGAGCAATATAGTAGTAGGGAAAATCACTTATTAATTCAGTTAAATTTTGAAAGCAATAAAGATGTCTCACAAAATGAAATGTCAGTCATTTCTAAACCAAAATATTTCCACACAGAGGCAGAAAGCATAGGAAACACAAACCATAAAAGAAACTCTCAACCAGGAAGAATATAATTTAAGAGAAGACCTTGCTAGAAGTGGATAAATATATGTTTGAAAGACAAAGGTTACCAAAAATTAATAGAACACAGGTTGTCACAAATAAACTATAAACCAAATCAATACAGTAATTGGAACTATAAAGGGAGCTCCACACGAAGTAATACAAATTAAGAGAACACATTATTATGCCAGGAAACTAATAAAGGGTGTTATGAAGAAAGCATAAATTAGTAAAAAAAATAATTGGCAAATAAATCACTATCATGGAAGCACCAACTAGGAACAACTGTGAAACAGTTAAACAAGAAGAATCATTATCAGCAGAATCCAGAAAAGGAAATCAATCTAAAAAAATATTTGAAAAGTGAATGAGCTAAGTCAAAAATACATCAAAACAGATTGGGATTTGAGTTATGCTATCTCTAACAAAAAAAAAAATAAAAATCTCTGTGCAGGTTGCAAAACTTAGGCTATACAATGAGAAATATAAAGAAAGGATACAAAATAGTTTAATGATGGCCCAAAAAAATTCTACAGGGAACAAGGAAAGAAAGAAGCAATAGTTGAGATGCCACAAAAAATTAAGGAAATTAATGCATTCTGAAGAAATACGTATGAGGAGCCATTTCAGCATAACAAGGAGGCTGAGGGGATATAAGAAGTAAAAGAACAATTAAGGGACTCTTATAACGAAGATATGGATTGGAATGAAGTATTTCCTTTTGAAATAGACATAAAGCTAAAAAGGGCTCCCAAATGGAAAATGTCAGGTCCAGTTGTTATACCTAACTTTTGCTTTAAAGGTTTTGTCATAGTTGCACTGTGATTTAGCCTTGAATAAAAACTACATATACGGACACCCTGAAACTGAAATAACACCAAACTTGCTAACAGTGAGATACATATTAGCATAAGAACTATTGACCATAAGCCTGTCTTACAACAGCATATATGTTTTACATTGGAAATGATGCAGGTAGAATATACGGTCATGTATATAAAAATGTAATCATGGCCATAGAACAGGAGGGGAATTAAGGAGATTCATTTGGAATAAAGGATTATCTTTTGTTAAACAAATCCATAATGGAGACCTGTAAAATGAACAGGATTCTCAGTATGGCATGGTCAAATTACAAAAAATCATTTGATAGTATTCCTTAGTCCTGGATAATAGAATGCTTACATATGTACAAGATCCATCACACACTGGTAAATTTTATTGCAGTTACTAAGAAAAATGGAAAACCACTTTGCCATCGGACCACAAAAAAAGAACACATTGCTATCCACAGTGTAAAAATCCAGCATGGGATATTTCAGAGTTATTCTTTGTCACCATTACTGTTTTGTCTTACCCTCAATCTGTAAAGTATTTACTTAACAGCCTAGGTCACAAATTCAGCCTGACTCCAAGAAAATCAAATGAAATTATATCTCATGTACATTTTGTGGATGATCTAAAACTGTATAGTTCATCACATGAACATCTGAAAGAGAAGCTGTAAGTTGTTAAAGCCTTGTCAGATAACAGGGATGTCATTTGGTCTTCACAAATGTGCCAAAGCAACATTTGAAAGAGGAAAACTGAAAACCCCAAAAAATATAAAATGTTGGGAGGAATTTGATAAAAAAAGATTTGGACCAAGAAGGGTTGTACTAATATCCTGGAATAGCTGAAGGGACAACAATGCAGCATGAAAAGTTAGAACAAAGTTCAGCAAGGAATATTTTGTATGACAAAAATAATACTGAAAACTGCTTTGATATCTAGGAATAAAGTTCAAGTTATAAATCAACTTGCACTTCCTGATTTAGCCTGATTTAACTTGTAGTTTTAGGGTGACTGACTGGCCACAAAAACAGTTGGATAAGCTTGATAGTGAAAAACAAGAAAATTGCTCTATGCTCATCAAATGATATATAAGAACTAATGTTTGCCAAGATTAAATACCCCACTGTCTGAAGGAGGCATGGGTCTCCTTGAAACAGATTATACATATAGGTTGGTAATCATGGAATTGCATAGACATTTATTTACATCATCAGATCCAAACAAACTGGGAATTCTAAAACATGAGCAAAATAAGTGTATGGTAACATCTTTGCTTAGGTTAGCAGAAGCCTTTATGGAAAAAAGCAGGCATGGAAATACAATTAAACATGGATAAAAAACAGGTGACAACAGAAAGAATACAAAGAGCAAGATCAGAGAAAAAAAACATAAATGGAAAACTCATAGTTATAGCAAGAAGTATAGAGGTCTACATGGACAGCCAGATGTTGACCAAAAGTTGTCATGTAAACTGCTTAGATGTGGTGAATTTAAACCAAAAGATGAAAGGTCAGCAGCCCAAGATAGTGTATTACATACTAGATGGTTCGTAGATTCTATAGAAAAGGTAATATAAGCAGACAAATGTAGGTTTTGTGGTACAGAACTAGAAATAGTTATAAACATCTCGTTGCAGGCTGTGATACAGTTATTGCTGGAGGTTTGTATACTGAAAGACATAACAATGTGGCAAGGTTGATAAACTGGAGACATCATAAACATTATAACATGGAGGCAGCTGACAGATACTGAAAACATGAACCACAAGGGGTTGTTGAAAATGATGAAGTAATGATTACTTGGGATCACTCCACACCAGCAGCTAAGAAGGTAGAAGCAAACAGACCAGCTATTGTAGTTCAAGATAAGGACAGCAAAAATACAGTAAATAAAAAAGGCAGAAATAGCTTTGATTACTGAAATTGTTATACCCAATGACTACAATGAACAAAAGACATACATTTGTAAAATATCAGGATTTGCAAGTAGAAACTAGAGCAATGTGGAATAAGGATAGGAAGATAGTTCAAGTTGTAGTAGGATATATATATATATATATGGGTCTAGGATATATGGCCAAAAATCCATTTGACCGAAACTTTGTTACATAGGGTCCAAATTGCCGAAAATCCATTTGGCCGAAAATCCATTTGGCCAAAAACACTAATGACAGTGCCCTGTTCCCCACTGTAGTGCGATCTCAGAGTGAGAATAATAAAGTACGGGGGTGTGGGGGGTGTAGCCCCCACCCAGTTTAGTTTAGGAATGTCTGCCATTATTTAATATTGTCTAGTTGCTATTCATACTATCATGAAGTAGTTCTAAACCTAGGTAGGTAGGGGGCTTCACCCCCACACCCCCCTTGTGGGGGGTTGTGCACCCCACACCCTCCCTACTTTATTATTCTCACTCCGAGATCGCACTACAGTGGGGAATACGGCATATACACTGCCATTAGTGTTTTCAGCCAAATAGGTTTTTGGCCAAATGGGTTTTCGGCCAAATGGATTTTTCATGATTTGGACCCTACGTCAGAAAGTTTCGGCCAAATGGATTTTCGGCCATATGTCCTAGACCCATATATATATATATATATATATATATATATATATATATATATATATATATATATATATACATATACACACACACATTTAATATATGTATATACATATATGCTACCTATAACAGTAATCCCTTATGAATTGCAAAAACTAGCATTGCTAGGTACTCTGATGCTGCTGGGGAGAATACTTGCATCAAATGTCAAAGACTGAAGCAAAACTGATTTCTTGATCTTTAATTATGCCCTAATGTAGAAATGGGGTCCAGTCCCATCAATGCATGTAAAAAATCTAAGCATTTGGAAATAAATTAAACCATGACAATGTAGGGGATTGAAAAGAAATCAGTGCAGAACAGAAAGAACTTCTTGAACTTAAGTGAATTAACTTACAAGCCATGATAGGTATGTTCACCTACTAGACCTCATTCTTTACTAAATTCAAGTAAAAAAAAAAAAAAAAAAAATATATATATATATATATATATATATATATATATATATATAGCATATTAAGAGGCTTGATAACTGTGAGGTAGATACCTGGGAGCCTAAAACAAATCATACTTTGTTGTTTATTTGCAATAAGCCCAGCATTTCCCAAAATGAATTACACTGCAAGAATTAAAGAAGATTAGAGACAAGGAAAATCATAGAAATGGGGAAAATATCACAACTTACAGTCATTTCACTAAGATCTCTAACTGAGCAAGTAAAAAGAAAATGATATGTTGACAAAGAAATATTGAATGGATCAGAAAAAGACTCATAAAAAGTATTAACAGAGAAGGAAGGAAAACCTTGGTATTTACAGCTATAAAGAGAAAGGAATGTACTGTAGAGAAGATGTGAGTTCCAAAATGGTGCAGCTAATGGACTGAAAAAATCCATCCTAACTAATATGCCTACAGCTAAGTCAAAAATGTTTGATGATATACAGAGGCAACTCTACTAAAATAGGACATGCTAACTGTTATATAAAATAGAAGAACAGAAGTATAATGCATTGAAACATTTCACTAATCCAGAAAAGAGGAAATTGAAAATGAAATGGTAGATGAGCTAAGAAGGAAATGATTTGAATGGGACCCCAGATGCAAGAAAATGGGTATAGGCTTAAGAAGTGATACAGGAAGAAAAGCAGTACATAAATAAAGAAAAGTGTTCATTAAAATACAAAACAATTGGATATTAATGGCAATTTCACAAAAGAAATCCCAGCAACTCTGGTTGTAGAATCATCTAAAAAATTAATACATTGCAGAAAGAAGAGAGAGAAAACATAGAAGAAAACTTTAAACATGAACAGACTAATTTAAGGGAAGATTCACTGGATTTGATATAATGGATAAACATGGCACTCTGTATGTTAGAGAGAGGCTACCAAAAGTGAATAAGATGGGATTGCTAGAAAATTAGTAAACCAACTTCATTAATTGGAAGTACAAAGCGATATCCGAATGATATAATACAGATTCACAGAAAATATTTCTATGTAACTAAACTAATAATGGACAAGATGGTACCAAGACGACATACAGTAGTAAATGAAAGAAACAATGATCATCTCAATGGAAATGCTAAACAAAAAGGAAATTGGTGCAAACATGAATGTGCTTAAACATAAGATTTGACTTATAACAGTAAATTAAAAATCACCACATAAACAAGAAAACTCAAATTCACAGAAAAAGGTAAAGCAATAATTTAAAACAATCATTTTAGTGATTTATTTTGTGCTTTATTTATTTAGTTTTGTAAACTGGAGTAGAACATTGGTGGATTTGCAGGTATAGCCCAAGTAAATAAACCAGACTTGCAGTACCTTCAGATTTCATCTTTGATGAGTATTCATTTAAATTTCTTATTAATGTTGTGAAATAATCTTTCCTTAAAGTATGCAAGAAGAGATTACAATATTTTTGGACTAAGGATGCAGGAGTTGTGGTCCATGTAGTGTTGTTTTGTTTTTTGATGGAGGTTATATCAAGATGCAGGGATCTAAGGTTGTAGTCTGTGGACCAGGGCAGTAGCCAACTGGTAAAGAAATGGGAGGAGTGGAGATTAGTTTGAAAATTATACACTCTAGTAAGAATATGATCTTGTGAATGATGGAAAGCCAGTTTACTTCGGCAATGACCTGGAAGTGCTGGTGGTGGTGGTGCTGGTGTATTATAGGTGATAGTGTGATGAATCTGCAGATGACATCTAAAGTGTTTTCTAGGTAGGAGAGGCTGTTCTAGGAAGCAAGAGCTACCAGAAGAAGACAGTATGCAAGTTGTGAGAAAAGCAAACATTTGCCAATGGTAGCCATGGCTTCAAAGGTAGAGAAGGTGAAAAATCTTGGTGGCCCATATTAGCTGTGTGTTAATTTTTGCTTTTCTTGGTTGTGGTTTTGGAAGTAAGCGTGTTTGTGTAGCCATAATTATAGGTATCAAGTTGGGTGGTATTTTCTTGAGAGGTCAGGTTATTAAGAGTTATTTGTCAGCTGTGGGGCACCTTAGTGAGCTTGTGCTTATTGCCCAAGTGCATACATTTGTAAGTGTAGTTTACATCAAATTAGCCAGTTAGAAAATTGAAAGCTATCTTCTTGCAGTCGTGGTCTTTTGTTAATCTGTATGGGAAAAATGGTATCTGTTAATTCTATTATTTTTTAGCATAATGGATGATGGGTGGAGGGGGTCTTCTAGGAAGTAATGAATAATTTGATGAGAAGCAGTTACAGGACTGATCTTTGGGGCACTCCAGAGTACAGTGGCCTACAGCTGGAGAAAGCATTCTCTGATAGCAAGCTCTTAAACCACTGCAGCGCTTTGCTAATAGTTTCACTTGTAGAAAGAGCAGTGGGTGATTTACAAGATTAAAGGCTTTTGTGATGTTGATGAAGATTCTATCAGTGAGGTTATAGTTATTACAGTTTAGAAGAATGTTATTGATGAGGGTAAATGGATATGCTACAACTGCCCCAAAATCCATGTTTTGGATTTTGTAGGTTTATTAATATTTGCAGAGCTGTGAGTAAATGAGTTTTTCAAAAAGTTTTCTATGAGTTGGTAAGACTGAAATGGAATGGAAGCCCCTGTAATTGTGTGTTTTGGGTTTAAGACATTTAATGTATGTTAGTTTCCAGTGTGAACATACAGTGTTGTGAGTGAGGCAACTGTTGTATACGATTTATAGACTGTATACTAGGACATCTTTATTTAGAGTTTAAACTAGGTATGAATGTCATTACAACCTGCTGAAAGATCAGATGTATTACTTTCAAGAAGAGTTTGGATTCCATTCCATGAGATGGCTGTAAAGTAAATTGGGTAGAACAGAATGTTGGTTGAGAAGATGGTTGGAGGTGGTGGTTATGGAGAGGGATCAAATATTTTTTTGAGGAAATTATTAACCGAAAATGGGCCAGAGCAGCATGGATGTAATAGCGTTGGTGATGCGGGGTGATATTGGATGGGACCATTCTATGATTTGATTAACAATTTTGCAGAATTTATTAAAACAGCAAACTGTCTATCAGTAATACTGCTGTATTTAATTTAGCAAGACATAATTTTGTAAAAGTATTTTGTGTTGACTGCTTCATTCAGTAACATTTTTGCCTGTAATAATTTGACATACATATATTTTCCAATAGTAGTATAAAAAGCAGTTCAGTGAAAGTAATCAACAGATTTGCACAGAAGACATTTATATTGTATCAAAAATTGAGTTCAGAAACATTTTTGCCCCTCCAATACACTCTGTCAGAGCAAGGTCTCACAACCCTGAACTTTTTTAAACACCTTTATTAAATTATCACTTATAACATAGGTACACGTGCATTGATAGAGAAGAAAACAAGCCATATTAACATTTTTTTCAATTTACATTATGTTTTGCATGTTTTCTTTCTTTATAACAAATATCTTTCAATCCAACATTATATACATCAGTCACTTCCTGCCTTCCCTTAAATCGTATCCCTCCTTCTAACATTATTCTGCATGCATTGTTCCCACTGACTACATTTATTTTTATGTATTTTGCCCCTTTCCTTTTCTAAATATCTGTATTTCAGTTATTTTATGTTTTACAATATTAAGTACTTCAAATAGATTTGGTTGAGATTTTGATTTCCACATTCTAGTAATTGCTTTTTTGGTAGCCAACATACTTAAAATTAATAAAGCCTTACTATGGGCCCGATTCCAAAAGACCTGCTCTCAGTGCAAGTGACCACATACATTGAGGGCAGGTGTTTTGGAATCTGGCCCCCTGTATAAGTCCATTTGTCGACAGGCCCTACAATGAAGTAATTCACATACAGTGAGAGGAAGTCTTTTTGAATCAAAGCAGACTCACACTGAAAACAACTGTGATGGAATCTGACCCTGTGTCTAGACAATTCAGATTCGGTTTCCCAGCTCAGAAGAATCATTTTCTTAGTTAGAGTGTCTTTGGTGGTACTGTCTTTACAAGTAAAAACCCAGGAATGGAACACTTCAGATGATCCTGCATGGGTCCTGAAACTAAACGCACACTGAAACAATGTGTGACACTGCACAATCTCTGAAAAAAAATGATCACTGTGAGTTAAACATTTAGTTAGTTAGTTGGTTTTGTTTGTTTGTTTACCAGGGTAGTACACATTGATGACAATGGACCCTTTTCCGGCAATGTCTAGGTGAAAAATTTCACAAAAAGTCTCAGAACTAATTCCCAAACTCAGACTCACTACGGAAGATACAAAATGCAACAGACAATTGAAAATGAACTATTATTAGAAACAGAGGAGTAAAAGAAATATGTATTTATTTTATTAATATATATATGGGAGGTAAGGAGCAAGTGGGAACAGATGGTGGAAATAGAAGCAATATAGTGGTAAGGGATGAGTTAGGTGATGTGTCCAGTGGAAAAGCATTAGCAATCAGAGTTTTGATGGAGGTGTCTTTTGAGTTGTGTTCTGAAAGTAGGGAAAGGGGAGATTTCTTTTAGGTGAAGAGAAAGGAATTGCCATGCTGGGTACAAGAATGGACGAAAAGTGGACAACACATTGCAACTGTATTTGGAGGGGGGTGGATCTGGAGTGAGGTTGTTAATTGTGAGAAGTTGAAAAAAAACTCACTTTCTTGCTATTCTGCAAGTACTGGATTGGCCACCAGTCCAGTGACATTCTAGCTATGACAGTTTGACAGTATCTTAAGAAGACATCAACAAGAGGTAGAGATTCACCATGTACCATTCGAAGTTTTAGTAGTAAAAAAATGTACAGTTGCTATTCGTGGTTAAAGACCATGGCATTTCCAGTCTTTTACCTTACTGTTTTTAGATAAATCTTACTATCCCACACCTTAAGTATCACAAAAAAAAACACAGGCATAACACTTGTTTTGAAATATGATAGATTGGTAGTATGGTATAGTATTATATATCACTTAAAGCCTTGCAAGTTTTTGATAGATGTTTTGATTTTTAAGTATCCTAAATGACACTAATTAATGGCTTAGCTACATTGACATCTAGAATACATTTCAATGCAGTCTTGCAAGCAAGCATACTGTTTTTGCCAGTTTTGACAGTCCTGACACCCCTCTCCCCAGCTTCCAAGTGATCCATAAATGCTTGCTGTACTGTCTACTGAAATCATTTAATTCACTGGCAATGAAAGCAAATCAGGATGCAGCCTAATGGAAACAGATGGACTTTCTCCTTTTAAAGATGATAAGTACCCTATTCTCTTTGTTTTGCAATCTGAAACCAGATGTCCTGATGGATATTGCATGTACTCATGTATAAAAGTACATGCCAGCATAGACATTAGAATATGTTACTCATGTAGCATTCTGAATTAACTAATTAAAATGTGTTATTTTTGGTATATATACATTTTTGAAGAAGCCAAAACTCTGATATGGCAGTGGAAACAGGCACAGACAAAGCCCAATAATAAAACCAAGTATTTAATTACTTGGTTTTATTATTGGGCTTTGTCTGTGCCTGTTTCCACTGTGCCATTACAGAGTTTTGGTTTGTTTTTTAACTTTCATTTTGTTTGTGTTTGATTTTTGAAGAAGCATTTTGCAAGGTTGATGCTTTTGATATTTTATTTTTTATGAATGTCTTCAGATAGTACCGTGATTGATAAAACAGCTAATTCAATGACTGCAAAATTGGTGATAATATAATTTAAAACAAACATCTTAACGATTGCTGAATTGGGTAAATATGTGCTCTTGATATTATTAATCATATACCACAACTGTTCTTACTTTTGATTATATTAACCTACTACCTAAGGAAGAAATGCTACACAATAAACGGAATAAACAAAATTTCTAACACCATACCTGCTAATTGCTAAATTTACATGTTAGGATTTTTTTTCTATGCATTTTATATTTCTTTCATTCACACACAATTTACCTTACCTGTTTTGAGCATTAATCAGAATGAAATCTTCTCAAATGAAAATAGTAGTCTCAGTGCACAAAACCAGAGTGCAAGAATGTAAAGGTTTCTTGCACCAGTGAACTCATTATATCTCATACTTCTCAAAAATTTTAAGTTTTTTTATATACCACAGTTGCATTCTGAATTTTTTAGACCCAGTCAGTATTGTATAATCTATTAAAAGTTAACAAAATGCTTTAGCACGTCCTTCAATATTTATTTTTTATAATATATTTAATTCTCATTTGAAGATAATTAGTAAATGGAAACAAACCACAAGCTATAAAATGAATAATGTTCAGAATGAACACTGCAGCAAGGTTCATGACCCAGTGGGAGAAAAAGAAATTTAACCAGAAACATCTTGGTTTTAAGCTTCCCATATACAATATGATCTACACAATTTGCCAGCTATGCAAGCCTCTCTTTTAAAATTGCCTTTATATTTTATTCTGGAAAACCATTAGGGATTTAATAGCTACTAGACTATTCCCAAAGAGGTAAACTTTTCATAATTCTATCACTAGCTAATGTGCTCTTCTTTTACACATGAGGTGAAATGTCTTTATGTTAAGCAAAATCATTTGTTTAGTTTAGTTTGAGTGTAGTATAAACTTTTTTAGATACTATCATAAACTTTTGATAAATACATTCTGTGATATTCTGAGGAATATGTATGTAAACTTATTTTATTATGATGATAGCAGTTTACTTTGGAATACTTGACAGAGATAGCTAATGTGGAAATGTAAAAATGTGCAATGGAAGCTCAAACACATAGTATTAACCTTAAAGCCATTACAAACTAACAGCAAGGAACCTTTTCTGTTTTAAAATCATGGAAATGTTTCTTTTAAATAAAGAAGGCATGCATGTATAAGCACAGCTATGGGTCCAGCTGTATGCTTGTGGAAGCAAAATTAAGATGTACATTTCTGTTTTCATGTGCAAATACATCACATTTGCATTGGTACATTACTTTGCGATTCATGGTGTGGATGTATACAACTTTTCTAGTTTCATTATAGTTGTTTTTACACAATGTGGTGAAAAGGCACCCTATCCAAAATGCTATGTTGTATAAAATAATGAATGTCAGGGCTTATGTTTTAAGGGCAGTCCATCCTTAAAAGGAAATCTAATTCCTGGAGCAACATGTCAGCAACCACGAATCTGTTTAATAATTCAGGTCCCAGAATTATTTTACATCACAAAGCAGTAAGGAGAGATATTAGGTGACAGGTTTGTTCATCAAACACTAGTGATGAACACTGTTAATCACTAGTATACAACTACAAGGCTTTACCTTGAAGACTGACTTCCTGCCCGAGCAGGGATTTTCCCTTTCACAGTGACAGTGTGACCTTGCAGTTTGTACACATAAATAGCAAGTGTATAGGGGGTTTAGCACCCACATCAGTAGGTGCACAGTGGCTTTCTCCCCCTCCAAAAGTGATTTCTTTCTTATCTTTGTTTTATGTTTCAGAATGCTGTTACTATTTTGTTAGGATGAACTCCACATAAGGCATTCTTTTAACAACTTTCAATGCATTATAAACACCAGAATGTTAAGCTCTTGTTCAGGTTATTAATAATCCATCAGAACATCCTACCCTAGGTATCAGGCAATTTTCTTTGAGTAATACTAGAATCCACAGTGCTTTGATATCTGCGCATCCTGCTCATGGTGTACCAGGCTGACATTGTTTTAGTTATTGAAACTAACATTACAGTTAGTCATCCACCCTTGTCAAGTCCATGATTTAAGTGTTTCCTTAGCTAAAAGAACCTGTATGTCAAAATATATTGCAGGTCCTCAGTGATTATTAACAATTGTAGTACACAGCTAAAAGGGTAAATATTGCCAATGTCAAGCAAAACGTTTCAGTTGAAGATTTTTACAAAAGCCAACAGTGAGTCCACATGAGCTGCATGATTTTATGATTTCACCTCGGAATTCCTTGTGTGTAAAAAAAAAGTTTGTTTTCATTCAGTGCATGAGATCTGTGTGACCCTATATTATTTTTGATTCATTTAAATCTCTAAATGCCAGACAAAGAAGTATCAAAATACTTGATACAGGAAGTTTCCATTCAAACTGTAATTTTTTTTGCATAAGAAATAATAGTAATAACATCATAGATATTGTTTTCTTTCATCTTACTGCTGTAGTCTGCGAAACCTTAACATCAGTTTCTACATACATTCAAATATTTCAAGCACGGGTGTCAATGCTCTTCTAGCCTGCCAAAATACCAAAACTTGTTCCTACAAAAAGTGTCCAAGCTGTTCTTAAAAAATATCTAAACTATTTCTTGCTTTAATGTAATTTGGTAGTCTGTTCCATGCATCAGCTGCTCACTCACAGAACCAATTAATACACTTCTCAGTCCTATAGAATCTCCTACATAAGTTCAATAGACTGTAGTGGAACAAACAGCTGCACACATGGCACTGGTCATGAACTCTTTATTCACAAATCATAAAAGCAGTTAAGTGCTTTTGTTCCCTCACAGTTGTGGAACTTCATCAGAACTGTTCTCCATAGCAAACAACTTCAATATGAGTTTTCCTCAAAATAATTCTTGAATACTTTACCTTCCATATATGTGATACAAGGACCTTCACCTATAATTTTTAAAATTGACTCTCACTTAAAAAGTTTCCAATTTTTGTTCAAAATATAGGTAATGATCTTACTATCCAGTGAGTATGACATAATGAATAATTTATTATTTTCAAAATCCTTTTCTTTATTAGTTGTAATCAAGGAGTTATTTACCTCTAAATTGCTGTTATCTAATATTGGTAAATATATACCATTGATTCTTTTGTTACTTCATTCAAAATATCTGTTAAAAATGTAACAGGGTAACCTCTTTTACAAAACATGTTAGCCACCACCTTACCATCCTTATAAGACATATCTACATCAGTGATCATCCTGGCCAAGTGGACTAACTACCATTTTACCACAGACTTCTGATGTACAGGATGCCAGATTTTGTGGTGTAAGTAGGAATTTGAAAAGGTAGATTTTCTATGTACATTAGAACAAAATCTACCATTGACCATACCTTTAGTTAATTCAATGTCCAAATAGACTATTTCCTCTCTATCACTATTGTATGTAAATTGCAAAAATTCAACAGTGTTATTGACGTATGTAATACATTCAGGTAGTTTTTCACTTGTGTCTACACATAAAATAAATATGTCATCCAAAAAAAGAATGCTAATTCACAGTTAATAATAAATTGCAATTCCCATTGAGCCGAGACAAAGTTTACAAAAATCGAGGTGCATTCTGCTCCCATAGCTACACCCATAATTTGTCTAAGAAACTGTCCTTCAAAATATATAAAATAGTTTTTCAAAACAATTTGCAACAAAGCAATTGCAGCATTGATTTTATCTGGATGCCATTTGTCCTGTCTAAGTATTTTATTTTTGAATCATTGCAATCCCATGTGGTATAAATGAACAACGATTTTGCACATCAATGGTAACAAAAATAGTGACGGCTTATAATTCTAATTCATTAACTTTACTCAGAAAGTGCCGTGAATCTTTACACAAGTGTGCTAGGTTGTCCATCCCATCTTTTAACATGCTATCCAAGAATTTTGCAATATATGTTTTAGACCTAGTGGCATCTACTATGGGTTTAAACAGTGGGTTGTTTAAACACTTATGGATTTTTGGGATGCCAATATCCCTGCTATCATTGGTTTCCTCGTTATTCATAAAATCAAACTCGATTTTGGTTAATTGTCCCTGAAATAACATATCTTCTAACCACAAGTTTATCCTAGAAAAAGCTATGTTTATTTTGTTTTTCAATACTTCGATATAGGTGTCTTCCAATAACAGAACATTCATTTGGTTGATATGATCTTCATAGGTTCATAGTTGTGTACTAGGCTAATGGCCCTGGAGCCTTTACAATACTAGCCAAAAAAAAAATTTCCCAGGCACTGTGCCACCTGATATTAGTTCACAGTGCCCCTACCCAATAGAGCAACTGGAATGATCCTTGGAGTGAACTTTCTGTTACCCATCAACTCACCATTATTTCTCTTGTAGAGGGCCAGCAAGGTGCTCTGCTTGACATGAATGGGAAGCTTATTCCAGAGTATGGGAAGTCTTTGGGAGATGAACCTGTCCCTCCAGCATGTTCTGTTAATTGTGGTAATGAGGTTGCGATTTCTGGAACGTGTGGCATGGGGGGACTGGGATTTCTTTAGATGTAGCATTTCAAGTAGGGCTGGATCGGACATGGCTTTGGAAGTCAAGCAGAGATCACCTAAAGTAGACAATAAGAGACTGAGAACAGCTGATGTTTCTTGAGTCTGTCCATGTAGGATATGTGTTTAAGGCCTAAGATCCTTTTTTGAGGTACCTTTATGTCCTGTCCAGCTGTTGTAGATGTCTGGTCAGGTACATGCAAAAGGGCGATATATTTGATGACTGGTCTAATGAGGGATGAGTAGAGAGGGATGATGACCTCTTTCTTCCTGGATGCAAAATCCTTGGTTATAAGATGTTCCACGTAGAAGGACTTTCTGACTACAGTGGCAATGTGGTGGTCAAAGGTGAGGTGGCTGTCGACCTGGGTGCCCAGATCTTGTATGGCCCCTTCAGTGTTCAGTGGGCTCCCATCAATGTGGAAATTCATGGGAACTGAGTTTTTTCCAAAGGGGATGATAACACATTTTTTGTCATCAAGCTTCAGGCCATGGTTCCGATACCAGTCATTGGTCTCAAAGAGGCCCTTTTGTAGGATGTCTGCATCACTTGAAGAGTTGATTATGACTCCTAGCTTGCAGTCATCAGTGAACCTGGTCACCCAAAGTCCTTCTGTGTTGGCCTGGACTTCTGAGAAGTAGATGCCAAACAGGAGCAGGCCCAGGACTGAGCCCTGTGGGACTCCACTCATGACTGGTCGACAGTCTGGCTTGGAATCTGCAACTTTCACTCAGTGGGTCCTGTCTGTGAGCCAATTTGCAACCCACCTAAAGATGTAAGGATTGATGCCTAGTTTGGTGAGTTTATCAATGATACCTGAGTGGGGAATGGTACCAAAGGCCTTGGCTAGGTTGAGGTAGGCTGCACGCACTGTCTTACCCTCATCCACAGCGTTGATGACTGCCTTGAAGAAGTCAACCAGGTTCAGCAGGCAGGATCTCCCCTTGACAAAGCCAAACTGTGTGGGGTCAGGAGTTTGGAGATTGCCTATATCTTTGTTAAGCAGGTCCATGATGATGCGCTTCATAGCTTTGCATACCAGACTCATCAGGATAATGGGGTGATAGTTTCCAGTGTCTGTAGTTGCTCCCCCTTTATGGAGTGGGATGACTGTAGTAGTGCACCATTCATTAGGGAAATAGCCTGAGGTAAGGCTGTGATTGAACACAGCACACAGATGTGATGCCAGTTCATTTTGTAGCTCATGTAGGATGCAGCCAGGGATATTATCAGATCCCTGGGATGCAATATTATTGGCTTTGGGCAATGCAGCTTTTTCCTTTGCCACATAAATGGTGGGTACCAGGCTTTCTTCTGGTAGTGTGATAGGGCCCTTGGAGGGGGAGAGAGGGGTAAAGTTGGCACTGAATCTATCGGCCAGTATGTTGGCTATGTTTGTTGGCTCAGTATAGAAGGTGTCATTGTGCAATAACTCGGAGCAAATCTGAGTATTGCCTTTGAGGTTTTTGATATAGCTATAGATGGCTCTGTGGTTGTTTTTGGTGTCAGACACAATTCTACCTTCATACCTGGCTTTAGAGGATTTGATAAGGGATCTCAGCTTTTTGTTGAGACTGATAAGGGAGGTTTTCCAGTCTAGTGACTTAATTTTCTTCTGCAACAGTTTCTTTGTTGTAGAGTTTATTGATGGCTGGGCACCACCAGGTTGGCTTCCTTTTTTTGGAGGAGAGTGTCTTAATTCTATTTGGTATGGCAAAGTCCATGCATTTGTGTACATGCTCATACAGTGCATTGGTGTATGATTTGGCAGTCATGCAGCTATTTTCCATTGGCATGCGCGCAGTAGTAAATATTCACCTTTCAATGTATCCCAATATCTCCCAAGTCTCATATGCTTAGATTTTTATGTATTTATCAGCATATTATTCTCTTGTGCCCAAATCTTCAATTTAGTCAAGTTCTTTTGCAGATATGCCTTATCTGTAACACATGTAATCAATTTACCCAATTTCAGGTCATCTGTATACAGATTGTACAAAACCTCAGATGGAAAAGTTAGGTATGAAAGATATACAATCCAAATCTAAACAAGTAGGGGCCTAGGACAGAACCCTGTGGTACACATTGACTGTAACCAAGAATTTCACCTGTCCAATTGCTGTATCATACTTGCCATGTCCTATTTATGAGCCATGTAGCTATCCATCTTATCAAGAGTACATCAATACCTAGTTGTACTAACTTATTGATCAGTGTATTGTGTATGACCTTGTCAAATGCTAAAGTTAAAACTACATGAATTATATTGCAGCACAATGTTTCATTCATAGCTGTTATTATATTGTTATAGAACATCATGTTATAGGTGGTAATAGTCTATTTTCAACATATGCATGCTGATATATGGTTTCATGTCCCAACCTATCCAATTCTGACAATAATTTATCCAATATTACTTTCTCCATTATTTTCCACTACATGAAATTAGACTTAAGGGTCTGTTCAGCTGTTCAGCTGGTTAACCTGGGAATCTTAAGACAATATTACAATTGTCACATGTACACAGACAACCCTCTCCTCCTTCCTACTAACACAAATACTTGTGAGAGATGCAACTATATAGCCAGACTGGAGCCTGAACTCTCTCAACTCAGGACTGGCAAGACCAGACAGGAGGAGAAGGTACCCACACCCGAAGCAAAACCGGTCACACATAAAACCAGCCTTGGCATTTTCCATTTGTTATATTAATAGGATGGGAGTAAACCTTATTACTACATAGTGTAGTGGTACCATTGTTGTAAATCATTTTGATAGTTTTTATAAAAGAAAGGGGAAAATTGAAGTGTGACATTGTTAAATAGAGAAAGTCCAGATCTACATTGTCAAAAGCTTTTGAAGCATCTATTGTGAGTGTATATCTTGGGAACCTATCCTTATCTAAGAGGGAAATTAAGGTGGGTATTGTCACTTAATTGCCTTTTTTTCATGAAACCCAATTGTTCAGGTGAAATAATATGACATAGGGCTTTTTGAAGTCTATTTGTTAACAATGAGGTCAAAATTTTTTACATCTAGATTAATAAGTGCAATCGGCCTATAGTCATAGGGGGTTTAATTTATCAGAGTTTGGTTTTAGGATCGTCTTTGAATTATTTAAATATTTGTCAGTGGACCCATGTTGTATGACATAATTGTAAAGTTTTAACAAGATTGGAGCTAGTATATGACTGAATTTTTTGTAAAACGTTGCCGTGAAACCATCAGAGCCTGAGGATTTTTTTAATTTTTAGATTATTTATTGCTCTCTTGATTTCACTGGTTGATAAAGGGCTGTCCAATATGTTATGCTGTTCTTTGTCTGGTTTTGGGAATTTTAGGTTAAGAAATTCTCTTGTATGCTAGACATATCTTGTTGTTTTACGGGGTTGTATATGTTCTTATATATTTTCCAAAAGGAACTGATTATGTCTGCTTTATTATATAAGTTTATCTCTTTATATTGAATTTGTGGAATATTTTGCAGAGTTTTCTTTATGTTTATCATATTTGCTAAGACCTTAGAGGATATTTAGGCCCATTCAGAATATTTATGGATACGTTTTAACTCGTTTACTTAGAGTTTATGTAGCTGTATTGAATAAAGTTCATTTCTGATTTTGAAAAGTTGACTTTCAAGATCTTGTGAGTATTGAGATTGAAGTTGTTCAATATTGTTATACTGCAATTCAAGCAATGTGATTTGTTTTTGCTCTTGATTTTTGTAAATTGGGGCTTTTGGTATTAGGATTTCTCTTAATTCAGTTTTAGTAGCAGCACACTGGATATCTAGTGGTATTTGGGTATGTAGTGGTTCTTGTTCAAATTGGGTTATTGTCCTACCTATTTCCTCTGTCACATCTTTTTTGGTTTAGAAGGTTACTATTTAGATACCAGTTACAAGGTCTGTCTTGTTTGGCAATTTGAGTAAGTGTGTTGATTGTTATTGATATTTTAGAGTGGTAGGAGGTTATTCTTTGGCTGATTTCATATTTTTGGCATTTTTTGGAGAAGTTTGATGATATTAAGAAATAGTCTAGTCTTGACCAAACTTTGTGTGGGGAGGAAAGGAAGGTATATTTGTTCATTGACCTGCCCTGGTCAATAGTCAGGAAAGGGTCTATAAGGTTGAAATTCTGTATGAAGTCATTTAGGGCTGAAGTGATCTGAACTGGCTGTTTTTTTTTGTTTTGTTTTTGTTTGTGCAGTCACTAGGTGGATCAGTTAGACAATGCGAATCCCCCCTATTATGATGGAATGATTGGGGTTATTGAGTAGTAGATTATAGATTTGATAAATAAATGATTGCTAGTTTGAACAAGGTCCATATATATTCAAAAAAAGAGAGTTATTATTTGTCTGCTGATGTGAACTAGTGAAAAGGCACATCTTCCATTTGTGTCAAAATTGCTATTAGTTATATTTTCAGGAAATTATTCTTTAATTATTATGGCAGTATCTTTTGAGGAGGAACTATCACCTGATGAAATAATGTGTTTGATCTATTTTCTGGAGCATATTTTTAGCCATTGATCTTTATAAAGATGTTTCTTGTAGGAATATGACATTTGATTTGCTTTGAAAAATCAGATGTAAGATTAAATTTAGCTTTTTCCTGTCACCTAACAACCCATTTACATTCCGTGTATCAACTATGAGTATGTCTATGTGGACTTATTGAATGTTTGTTTATGTGTGGCTTTAAAGTAACTTTACATTTGTACATACTTAAGTATTTATGTACATGGTGTAGTTGATTCCTTAGTAACAAGCTTTTATTTAGGATGGTATCCAATATATAACCTCACCTACTTAGTGCCTGCCCACATATCTCCCTTTCATTGTATGGTATTAATCCTTGTTTTAGTTTGTTGTTAGTGTAGTTACTTAAATGCATGCTGTAGTGTAAGTGTAGGGAGATATTAATTAACAAAATTTCCTTCATTACAAGTTGCACTAAGCATTCCTGACATACACGGCATGCCCCATTATGGAAGCTACTAGCCTGAAGTACAATTGCAGTGTTTTTAAAGTAAACCACAAGTATGAATATTTCATACAATACACTGTTGTGGATAATTAAAGGATATAATTTGCTTAGAGTTTAGCATTAAATAGCTTATCCGTGGCTGGATTGCCTAACATTTTGTTCCACCATTATAGTGTGATAACTTATACTGTCCAAAAAACCTAGATTGTTTAAGACTAGTGTCTCAAAGAAGTGCAAGTTTATTTAAGTTTGGGGCCTTCTACTTATTTCTTTTTGCAATTGAGAGGAAAATGTTAATGCACCTATTAGTGATGTATCTATATGCATATTTAAGTGTTAATTATGTTTGCATTTAATAAAATACATGTAATAGTAACACATCCAAAGTACTTTTAGTCTTAGGGATTTCTAAGATATATCTTGGCTGGGTTTCCTTCTTCTTTGTAGAAGGTTTAGCACACTGCTATACTGCTGTAGATGGAGAACATTTTACAGTGTTTGACATTAGAATGTATAGAGAAAGGAAGTAATATCAGCTCTCTTAATATACATTTTATACTAAACAGTATGAGCAGACCAACTTACTACTATTTGCTTAAGCAACCTGATGACATACAGTATAAAAATCTATACAGTATACATTTTGAAAAACAGGTTCAAAAATAAAAAAATTATCTGCTAACTTTACTTGCATCAAAATAAGACGTTGTTGTATTTTAAGAAAATAAAAAGAGATAGCTTGAAAGTTGACGCTTCATATTTTATCTGGTGATACAGTTACAACAGTCCCAGTTCTCCTTATGTAGTGCAGGAAGATTTTCTTAGTAAAACAACTGCTGAGGCAGATACAATTATAGCTTGTTAAATTATTAGATCGACTTGTTTAGAGCTTGGAAGTTATACTATGCAAGTTTTTCTTGTTATGTTACCTTGAATGTTGTAATTTGCATCTTTACAGATCGTGCTCCTTTATTTTGAATTTGGTTCCTCAGTTTAGTGAATTCCGGTTGGTTGATCAGCCGATTAGCAGAGTTTTCAGCTCCCAGTAATGCTTTGCTAGTAGACACGCTCGAGGAACTCATCTTTAACCTCCGACCTCTTGCCAGGTTTGAAAGACAGTTACTTCCTGCCCTGCGGTCACGCAAATGGTTCCCATGGCCAGCAAACACGGTAAGTCTTAGGTTTATTCTAAAACATTGTTTCTCTTTATTTTCTTTACTTTTAACAATTGGAGATATTTTCCTGAATATCTGTGCTTACAGTAGCCATTTTGAGGTTGAGTTGTTGTGGTGACAGGCGTCAGCTTATTTGTTATTAATGTGACTGGTAGGTCTTACTTTTAGTATAAGCAGTACTACTTTTTAACAAAAAACAGTTGTCAGTTAATTGTAACCGTTGCATATGAATGGGTTGGATTTTGATGATTTGTGAGGATATCATTTGTTATCAGGTGATAATTGTGTTAGTAAATGCTTTAGCCTGACTTTTGTCACGGGTGTTGTACTAACTATCAAGGTTAATTTTAAATGGATTTTGTTAATTAACTGAGGCAGATTAAAAGTCTTTAGTAAATACTGTAAATGCTGCCTTACCTTGAAGGCTCATGTTGTATGTATCTGCATTATGAGTTTCAGATTTGAGTTATTTATTTTCATCTGGAGGTTCACCAAACACTTTAATGAAAGTGTTTTTTGCCTCTTGTTTAGTTTGTATTAAATATTTCTGTTCATTGTAGCTGAAGGAGAGTCTCACTGGGTACCTCATTTGGAAGCGGATATTTTTTTTTATTAAGTAAGAACAGAATGGTGCTAATGCTTGGCAATCTTGCTTGTTGGAGAGGGGAAGGTCTTGCATTATGCTTATTTTGTGCCCCCTCCATGTCAAGTTCCTTTTTTGTTTAGCTGCTATTAAGATTGTATAAGTGTGTACCACATTAAGCAATTTTACATAGATTTGCCTTGGGATTGATTCATTTTGGGATTTCCTGATAGCTCTATGAGCATACTCTATGGCCACTTCTTTAGCTATATTCTTGTCTTCAACTGTTGACTCAATGATTTCTTTGATTATGGCATTCAGTTGTGTTTGGTCAAAAGCTTCTGGCATCCCTCTTATGATAATGTTGTTCCTTCGGCTCCTTGCTTCAAGGTCTATTAATTTTGATTGTAGGTATTTTATAGCCTGTTCATTAGCTTTTTCTTCAGACTTTAAGGCTTTAATTTCTGATATATTTTCTTCGGTTTTAGTTTCATTTACATTTAGTCTAGATGCAATCTTTTCAATGTTTGTGCCTACCATGCTTAGTTTTTAAGATAGGGCTCGGATATCATTTTGTAGAGGTTGTAAGGCAGTTTTTATGTCTTCAACTGTATAAGTATTTACCATTTTTGATCTTAGAGCTATTTTAGTAGGCTCTTGTTGTGTCATAGCCGTTTTTTGCCTCTTGCTTGCTGTGTCTTTTTCTGCGGTCACAATAGTGGATAACTTCATTTTAGCAGTTTGAATTTCCATTTGTTCTTTACTTAACTCCTGTGTGTTAGACATTCTGAGTTGATTTTTATTCTTGAACAATATTCTTTTCAGGCTCAATTGCTTGGAGAGACCTTGCAACGAGGGTGCAGTACCAAATTTCCTGCAACTTCAGAAGGTACTTTTTACGTCTTTGTTTTATCATCCCCAGCTCAGGAAAAGAGCCAAAAATTCCCGCTGTGCTGGTCTGACTTAAGGAAGCAAGAAAAGTGTAAAAAGTATGTGCTACCTGCTCCTCACCACCGACAATTTTAGCCAATAATTTTCCTAATTCCTGATAAGTGGTTTCAGTGCGTACTCCCTGTCAGGACAACCAGCATTCATAGTCTTGCATTCTGTATCCTCCTTTATTCACCCTTAACCTAGCCATGGACTCTCCCCCTCAGCTTCTATCCTTTCTTTCCTGTCTCAGTCTTTAGGTCTCCCATTGTGGTATCACTGATGCTATTACAGGGATTGGCCACTAGATGGCACATCAAGACCACTATTAACCTGTTCATTTTCTTTTGCCATTAGAAATAAAGTCCTTCTCTCAGCTATTTCCCGGCTCCTTTACTCCACTCTATACATCCCTATTCTCTCTGAATCACTCCCAATCCTGCTCCCTTTCCACCACTAGTTAGCCCATTAGCTCCTTGCATACCTTGCATTGGAACTTACTTTACCATTTCACTGATGTTTCTCCCTCAATACCTGACTTCTTCTTTCCTTGTTGGCTCTACCTGCTCCATTTGCCCTGCGGGCTCACTCTGCTCCCCTACCCTACCCCCGATTACCACCCACTCCCACTACAACTACATTTATACTTACCTAACCACACCCACTACCTCTACAACCCAATCCAAAATAACCCATCATCCCATCCCTGAACACACCCTAACATTAAAGCTACACTCCAGTAAATCGCCACCAAATAGCTCCAATCCCAATAAACTACATAACCACCAACACATATATCTCTTAACCAATTACTTAACTTTCAAATCTTAATCACCAAAAACTACCACCTAAACTAATTAGATGGCAGTCAAACCTCTACCTCTACTCACCAAAATAGTAATTCTAATCACCTTAACTTTCCTAACTTATGTTACCCAACTTAACAATGCTAATCACTCCCCCCATACCATACCACTATATCACCCCTACCAGAATACAAAAACACTACTCCCCTGATATGTCTTTACCTTTATTCTCTAAACACTTCTATGCTCTTCCCCTATAGACTCCTAGCAAACACTAAATCCACCAGTCCCAAATATAAAACTTTCAGCTCCACAAAATTCACTACCTGTATCTTACACCACAAACATGCCAAACATCTCCTCCAACATCTTATCTCTATCCTTCTCTCCGGGGACATTCACCAAAACCCAGGCCCCTCTACTACAAACAAACCTGACCCACAAACTCATCCCCCCAAACAAAAGGCAGACCCCTCCATTTCTCAGCACTAAATGCTCAGAGCTTATTTAAATAAATCCCAAACCTTCAAGCCTGGCTTCAACATAACCAACCTGCTATTCTCTCCATCTCAGAAACCTGCCTTAAACCCCACATAAAAGATTCAGAATTAATACCACCCAACTACCACATCCTAAGGAATGACAGGGCACAAAAAGGGGGTGGTATAGCAGTTGTCTACTCAGCTTCCTTCTTAGTTACCCCATATACCAAACCCTTCCCAAATTCAGCAAGGCAGAAATAATACCAGCCCCACTCCACCTAAATAAACATAAATTAATATTTGTTCTCTCCCTCTATATTCCCCCTGGTGATAATGTCTCATCCCTTGAAGAAATTCTCTCCTGGGTCTCCTCCAATATAAATCAGGAAACCATAATTCTGGGTGATGTGAACATAAACTGGGCCACAGTGCAATCCCCCACCAACTCTCTCAATAGTAACCTGTACAAATTTACACAACTAATTAACTCCACTACCAGACCTGCTAGGAATTTCACTACTGGAAGTATTATAGACTGGATTCTGGTATCCCATCCTTACTACATCTCAGACAGTGGCATTCTCCCAGACACGCTAGCAGATCATTTCCTCACTTTCACCCATCGCCTCCTCTCCTATACAGAACTAACCCATTCTTACACCTTCACTCACTGCCTAAAATACTTCAATCCCAAAACCTTCACTAACACACTAAAAAACACCAACTGGAAGCCATTAAAGAACCTTCCTCTAGACAATGCTGTATCCTACTTTAACACCACTTTCACAAACCTACTCAACTCCTTCGCCCCACTAAAAGCTAAACGTATAAAAAATAACCCGTACCCTGGCTAACTAAAAACACTTTAGCTACCATGTGTCTTCACGATAAAGCCTGGAAACGATACCAAAAAACAAAACCTCTATAACCCATACTGAATATAAAACATTACGAAACAAAGTCAAGAAACTTATAGCCACTGACCAGAAAGTATATTTCACTACCCTCCAAACCAGCCACAATACTAATCCCAAACCATTCTGGAAAGGAATTTCATCTCTCCTCAACCCTGGTAAAACAGAAAACCCTTGCCCTAACTCAGATGCAACCAACCTGGACTTAGCTACCCAATTTAACTCCTTTTTCATTGACTCTATCAGCCAACTAACAGCATTCTTCACCAACAATTCAATGGCTTCTCATCAGCCCATACCCATCTCTTACTACCCTAACAGCCTCTGCCCCAAACCTCCACCTTTCTCCATCAATACCATTTCCAGATCTACTATAAAAAAACTTCTCCTAAAATTAAAACCTGGTTCCAATGTCTCTGACGAATTTCCCTCCTACTTCCTAAAAGTAGCCGCAGAAGAAATAGCCTTCCCTATCAGTATACTAATTAATCAGTCCATCCTGGAATGCCAGGCCCCCCAAATTTGGAAGAAAGCCTTTATTATTCCTCAACACAAAGGTGGCAATAATAATAACATTTCAAACATCCGCCCTATTGCCATCCTATGCCCTATTTCTAAGATACTTGAAAAGTGTGTACACCAACAGCTCTTACCCTATCTTATTAATAATCAGCTTCTTACCCCTACACGACATGGTTTTAGGCAAGGTCATAGTACCTTCACTGCCCTTCTCTCCTTCCTAGAAACAATCAACAAAGACCGTGATTCTGGCCACTTTGTATCCACTCTTCTCCTTAACCTCTCTAAGGCATTTGACACCATTTCCCACAACCTGCTTCTTACCAAACTCTCCAAACTTAACCTATCCCCTTCCGCTACCTAGTGGTTCTCAAGTTATCTCTCAAGCAGGTAACAGGCAGTAAAATGGAAAAAAGCTACCACATCCTTCCTTAATACATCCACAGGCATCCCCCAAGGTTCCATTCTTGGCCCCCCTACTATTTAACATATTTATAAACGATCTCTACCAAGCCATTCCAAACTCCAGCCTCATTCAATATGCAGACGATTCTACTATTATCTGTTCCTCCCCTTCCATCACAACTCTCAACAGTCTTACACAAGCCGCTTTCTCTGAACAGTGGATGCAAGACAACCATCTGACCCTTAATGCAACTAAAACAAAACTTATGTTATTCAATACCTCCAAAACCTCCTCCATAGATAAACAATCCTTCATAACTACCAGCAAAAATAATACTCCCCTAGAAATGGTCTCTGATGCAAAATTACTAGGAATAACCATTGATGACCAATAAAATTCGACAAGCATCTACATGTAAATATCAAAAAGACCCACAAAAAACTTGGCATGCTTTACTGTAACAGTCACTTTATCTCTCCCTCCACCAAGATTACACTAGCCAATATATACCTTATCCCTTCCCTTTTATATGGAGCAACTATGCTCACCAACCTACAATCTTCCCTCAAATCAAAACTCTCATCCTGCTATAACAAAATATCCAAGTTTGTCACAGGTCACACAGCCTCTTCTCATCACTGTAATTCCCTTCACCAATTAGGTTGGCTTGAGCTACCTAACTTCCTAACTTATACTCAACTTATCCAAGCACATAAACTCATTCATAACCCATCTCTTTGCCCCTCCCTAGCAAACACCTTTGAAATGCATAAACCAGATCGACTCATGAGATCAAATAATTAAAACCTTATTAAATTGCACAAAACGACACATCCAGCTGTGAACCACCTCATCTCCTTCTCTCTCTAGCTCACCTTTGGAACTCTCTCCCTTCTCCCATCCGCACCAATAGCAGTCTCTCCTTGTTCAAAACCTCACTGCACTCACACCTTACTCCACAATGGAAATGCTCTTGCTCTCATCTACCTAATCCTGACTACAATTTCTCCCTACTTTTTCATACTCTTGTGCCTACCTCTGCCTCCTTAGTTTCTCCACCAACTCATAATCACCTTATTTACAAAAAAAAAAAAAAAAAACAAATCCAGTGCAATTCTTGTAATTCAAAATTGTGTTGATTTGTTCTTTATCATCACTGTAATGCTTTTTTAGAAATGTGCACTAAAGATTTGTACTTTTTATGTACTATGTATTCATATTTCTCTGGAACTTTTCTCCCCAGGACTCCATTGAAAACAGGCTCCTTGTCGCCCAATGGACTATCCTGGTAAACAAACCGCAAATAAATAAATAAATAAATGTAGGACTATTAATTTATTCTTAAGTGATGTAGCCTTCGGATTTATGCAGTATTGTAGAGTTTCACAAGTGACGGTAAGGCTAGAAGGCAGATTACTGTTTTGAGTTATAGAGCAGCAGCCTAGTGCATGTCTAGTTGTCAGCGACCATCTTGGAATCCGGACTCCATGTATAAAGTTTTCTGTTGCAGTGCTTTTCCATAATTGCAGACAAATGCTGACATTTCAATATCCTGCTGAAATAGATATTCTCCTAAATATTACTCTCTCCAAAGCCTTATGCCACCCTTCACTGAATTACAAATAGAAAATGGATTACAGAAAAGCTGTATATCTTACCAAAATCTATCAAGTCCACACATTAGGAGTCTCATTTTTTTAACAATGAACCAGAACTTATTCACTTACAACAGACAATTTTTTTCAAACAAGCATACCTACTAGGTTAAAAGTAATATTAATTTGTCCTTGTCCCCTTGAAGAAACACACATCACACCAAATGACATTTGACAACCTTTATTAAACTTACATAAACATAACTTCATTAACCATTAATTATTAATCACAATATAAACATAGTATATCTGATATTAATTTATTTTATTTTATTTTACATTTGTTGACCGGGCTAGTCTAGCTGGATACATGTCCTTTTTCAGTAGAGGCCCGGGGAGATAAGCTCCAAGACATGGTCTAAATACAATAGTACAAGTTCAAAACAACACAGAAAAAATATCAATATACTAATAAAAATAGCAACTTTCAAAAAGGAAGTAAAAATCATCAACAATGGTATTAAGTAATTAACGGTACAGAGTTTGTAACAGGATATATTATTGAGGACAAAAATCATAAAACAGTGAAATTTCAGGTATGGCGACATAAGTCAGATTAGGTCAGAGGTAAACAAAGGAAGTTAGATGAGTAGTAATGTAGCAAAGGAGTTACTTAAGAAGAGAAAGTAAAAAGAGGATATAAAAAAAAGAAAAGGGGTAGATAAGAAAAATATGATATGATGGAAAAAAGTAGCAGAGGCTAGTAAGCACTGGATAGGTTAGTTAACTTAGTAGAGGTATATGACTAGTCTGGTTTTGAACAGGGGCATAGCCAGTGAGTTTTGAGGAGAAGTTTAAGTCGATTTTTAAAGAGAGATAATGAGGTGAGTGAGGAGAGGTCACAAGGGAGAAGATTCCAGGATTTACCTACAGAATTAGAGAAAAGGGAATCCCCAGCTCTGTTGTTAGGTTTAGTGGTGTGGACTAGTAGTTTTTGAGATGAGCGTAAGGACTTCAGATTTGTGTAGGGGGTGATTAGGGTAGATAAACTTGGAGTATTAGAAGGTTTATAAAGGATGTTGTGGGCAAGGGTGAGTTGGTGAAATTTAATCAGGTGTTGTAGTTCTAACCATCCTAGCTGTTTTAGGTTAATGCAATGATGGGTTCGGAATGGGTTGCCTGCAGCAAATCGTGCTATGTTATTATAAGCCATTTCCAATTTGTTGAGGTTATTCTTGGAGAGATTAGTAAAAATGGGAGAGGCATAAAGGAGTGTAGAGATCAAATACGTGTGGGCAATAGTAGTTTTAGCAGTGGGGGAAAGGAAGGGTTTTATCCTATAGAGGGTACCAATTTTTTTATTAACAGTCTTTATGGTATTATTGATGTGGATGTCAAAGCTCAGACTATTGTCGATGGTGACACCGAGTAATTTGGTGGTAGAGTCAGGAGATATAATAGTATCGTTGGTAGATGTTACTGAGAATTGGAGAGGGGAGGACTTATGAGTAGGCGTGAAGAGGAGGAGTTTGGTTTTTTTAGGTTTCAAGAGGAGTCGATGCTGAGAGAACCATTGTTCAACTATGTTGAATACTTTTTGGGTGAGAGCATGAAGGTCATGGGATGATGTAGCTGAACATAATAGGGTTGAGTCATCAGCATATTGTATGCAGGTGGCTTGTGGGCTAGCTAGATGAAGGTCATTAATAAATATAGAGAAGAGAAGAGGTCCATGTACGGACCCCTGAGGGACTCCTAAGGTAACAGGTAGAAGGGTGGATAAAGTGTTTTGCCAAAGTACTGCTTGCTGTCGGTTGTCAAGGTAGGATTGGAACCATTTTATGGAAAGTGGGTCTAATGACAGAGATTTCAGGATGTTTAAGAGAATTTGGTGGTTTACCATGTCGAATGCTTTGGACAGTTCGATGAATAGAGCAGAAGAAAGGTTATTCAGGTTTCAGTGCCTGTTAATATAGTCAGTGAAAGACACGAGGGCAGTGGTAGTGCTGTGTGAGGGTCTGAAACCATGTTGACAGTTGGAAAGTAAGTTATTTTCAATAAAATGGTGGAGTAATTGCTTATGGATGCACTTCTCCATAATTTTAGCTAGGGGACAAAGTAGGGCAATGGGGCGATAGTTTGATATTTCTGTGGAATGTCCTCCTTTATGTAGGGGGATTATATGGGAGACTTTTCATAAAGTGGGGATGTAACCTTCAGTAATTGATCTATTGATCAATATGGAAATAGGATAGGCTATGGCCTTGGATGATATCTGTAGATATTCAGAAGGCAGTAGGTCTGCAGAAGGAGAGCACGGTTTCAGTTTATTCAAAAGGGTTTGAATAAATGAGGTTGTAACAGGTTTGAAATGAAAAGGGGGCAGTGGGGTTGAGGAGCATGAGGGTATTGTGAAGGTATTAGTTGATAATTGACTGGCTAGTAATTGGATAGTATCTGTAAAAAATGTATTGAAGGTATTAGCTGTATGGATTGGATTATTCAGGTCTGTATTTTGAGGGTTTGGTGTAGTAGATTGACCTGGGTGGAGTAATTGCTTGATGCTGGCCCAGAATTTCTGTGGGTTGTTGTGATTAGGTTGTTGATATTGTAAGTAGTAGTTTTGTTTATCAGAGAGTATGGCCTTTTTAGTGTCATTTCTTAGCTGTTTAAATGTTAGTTGGTCAGTGGTGTTTTTTGCCATTCTCCATTTGGCCCAGTATTTATTTCTGATGTGAATTTTGTGTTTGGTTTCGCTGGAAAGCCATGGAGCAGGCTTGGCCTTAATTCTTATAGATCTGGTTGGAGCATGGTGATTAAGAATGGCAAGGAAGGTAGAGTTAAAGAAGTTAACGGCTTCATCTAAAGGAAGATGTTTTAAGGGAGCCCAGTTGCAAGCTCTAAGTTCAATTTTGAATAGATCAGGGTTAAATTTCTTTTTGGATCTAATATGTCTGGTAGAGGTTGGGGTAGGGGTGTTGGCTTTATGTCTAATGATATAGGTGAGTGAGTAGTCACTGATGTCATCAGGGAGGGTTCCAGAGTCATAGTAGCAAGTATGATTGTTAGTGAGAATCCAATCTAGTGTGTTAACTTTCTTGTTAGATTTATTTATTCTGGTGGGGGAGATAATGGTATGGGCTAAACCATATAGGTTTATGTGAGTGGTAGGGAAGCTACTACAATAGGTATTCCAGTCTAAATTCATATCGCCTAGGGTAATGGTTTCTTGAGGCAGGTGTTGGGATAGCCAGCAGAGGATATTTTCCAAGGTGGCTATGTTATTTCCAGGGGGCAGATACATACAGATAAAGGGGTAAGAGGTAATAGTGCGGGAGAAACCATATAGGTTTATGTGAGTGGTAGGGAAGCTACTACAATAGGTATTCCAGTCTAAATTCATATCGCCTAGGATAATGGTTTCTTGAGGCAGGTGTTGGGATAGCCAGCAGAGGATATTTTCCAAGGTGGCTATGTTATTTCCAGGGAGCAGATACATACAGATAATATAGATTGATTTAGCATTGTTAAGTTCAGGTTTAGCAATGAGAATTTCTGTTTTGGAGTCCAGAGGTATGATACAGTTGTAAGTGGTTAATTGAAAGCCTAATTTAAATAGAATAGCCACACCACCACCTTTCTTAGCTACTCTGTCAAGCCTTAGGATATTATATCCATGTGGGATAAATTCATTATCTTTGATGGCAGGTTTTAGCCATGTTTTAGTTAGGCAGATAATGTCAAAGGCGTACACTTCTAAGAGAGCATAGAGTTGAGTTATTTTGTTGTTAATGCTATGTATGTTAAGATGAGCCAGTAGGAGTGAGTTAGAAGGTCTTGCAAGGGGAGAAGTGATAGATTGATTAAGGTAATGAAGAGTGATAGGGGTTGCAGTTGGACCTGGGTTAGGATGAATATCTCCATCCTTTACTGTGAGAAGTTGTAGTAGATGGCTTGGGATAGGGAGTTTGTTGTAGAGAAATAACAGTCTTTTGAAATATTGTGTATTATATTTAATGTGTAGTGTTCTATGATACTTTGATAGTAGGCAGCTAGGCAGCTAGGCGAGTATGTTATGTTTGCATGGTTATATAGGTGTGGTATGGACTGGAAGTTGGTTTGTTGTTTGGAGTAGTTAGTTTGTGGATATAATGGGTGTTCATATGAGAAGAGAAAATATGTAGAGGTTAGTAATGGTAGTAGTAAAAGAATGAAGCAGAGTCAAATTTGAAAAGGGATAGTTGAATAGACCATTTGGAAAGATTAGTTATATGTTGTGAATAGGTAGGGAGGGAAGTGAAAAGGGTGGGAGTGTGTAGTGATAGGAGGGTGTGGTGAGTAAAGAGGGGAGTGGTTAGAGATGGGAAATGAAAGGGAAATTGGCCAATGGGAAATGTGAACCGGATAGTGGGAAGAGGAAGACATGTGGTTAGAAAGTATAAGAGTAGGACTCCTGGGGGTGTGTGGGAATTGGGGGTAGGGAGGGGAGCGGAGTGAGCCCGCAGGGTGAACGGAGCGGGTAGAGACAAGAGAGGACGGAATGTTGAGAAAAACAATCAGTAAAAGAGCATATTCTGTAAGGTAGAGTAGTAAAAGAGGTAAGTGAAGAGAAATAGGGTAGAAGTGGGATAAGTATGGTGGGGTTTAGTCAGTAAAATATAATAATAGCAGGATTAAGTGGAGTGTACTAGAGTAGTCACAGAGATGAAGTGGAGAATATTTAACCATGAAGCTTGGGCCAGAGGATAAAAAAAAAAAGATAAATAGTTGAGGTAGCAGGCAAAAACTAGGAGAGGGTGCCACCTAGTGGTAGAACTCTAAAACTACAGTGGAGATTCCGAGAGGACAGGCCAGGGATAAAAATTAATGGGCTAGAAGTAAGGTACAGCGTTTGTACGGAGGAAACATACACAGTCTAATCGGGAAAGGCTGCTTGCTATCCTGGCTTAAATTAGTTGTAGCAATACTAGACTGTACTAGCAGGTTTAGGATATCAACATACTTTTGCTTCCTTTGTTATACTTTGGGGAGCAGGATGGTAGTTGCTATGCTGTAACACCAGCTTGGAGTGGGTCCTTAGCCTTCAGGTCAGAGGAGTCAGATTCCCAAGGACAGGATATGGAGCTCAGTGAGCGGGTGCGTGATAGAAAATATGAAAGAAGATGAACAGGTACAGTGGATAAGAATTTGACTTAATACAGGACTTAAAAACATTTGCTAAGCTAGTATAGTAACATATAACAACAGCAGAGATATATTTTGCGAGATTAAATAATTAAACTGTATCTTTCTAGCAAGTCTGTGATATTGGCAAAGGCAAACCTTATCTAACAGCAGTCAAACCAAGTGAGCAGGATAACACATTATAATTAGCAGCAGTGTCATTCAACAACTGTAACAAAATTAAATTATTTAGTGAAATGAATACATAAGCTAATGAATACGTATGTAACCACAAATAACAGAGTAAGAAAAAAAAACACGCTTCCACACCATTCAAAGCACATATAAAAACATTAAATGTATTCGCAGGGAAAAGGCCGAATTTAAATAGCACTAGCATAAAACACTATGAGATGCAATTTGCTAGCATCACAGCGTGGGAAGGTACAAACCACTACTAGAATGCAACAGGGGTAAACTTTAGGTAGCGTTTTGTAGAGGAGGCGATTGTGTGTGTAACCACTCGCATTCAGGAGCGTTTAGTTTAAATTAAGTGATTAAATAACTAGTCTGAACATTCAGCATTAACAAATCAAACAGCATTCAGCCATCCAGAGGTTTTGTGGAGTAGGTAGTATAAGTAGCCGCTCGCTTCAGGAGCATCTAGTTAGAATTATTTGCGAATTGAAGAACCAATATTTAACATAGCAAAACAAACAGCACTTAACCATCCAGCATTATGCGGAGGAGGTGATTGTATGTGTAAGAACTCACATATAACTGTTAAATAGGGCCGTGTGACCTCACTCACCCTGACCCAATAAGCAGCGTCCCGCTCGCTTATTGTACTTGTAAAGCAGCATCCCATTACTCACTTCACTTACCATGCATTGAATTAAATATCCAGCCAAATAAGTAGCATCCTTACCTCCACTTACTTGTTTAAGTTATCAAGCAGCGTCCAACTGCTTACTTTCCTTTCCCAACTTAATGAAATGAAAATCCAGCACCAAAGGGGGGAACAGAAAAGGGCAAGCCTGCTCCTTTTCTCCACCCTACCCGGACTTATGAAATAAGCACAACCCCCACTGTTCACAAAAAGAGGGAGGTAGGGCGGGTAGCAAGTTCACACCAAAATGTGATTCCTTACCCAGTTACACTTGCAGAAAAAACATTAAGCCTCTCCCTACCCTTACTTAATTTCCTCCCAATCATCCTTCATTCACATTTAACCCTTTCATCCCCAAACACTATTCATCCCCACTACTATTTCTATCTAACCCCCCCGAAGATGTCTCTGGAAAAATTGGTTATTTATTAAACATCATTTGTCCTGGTCCCCTTCAAGAAACACACATCACATCGAATGACATTTGACAACCTTTATTAAACTTACATAAACATAACTTCATTGACAATTAATTATTAATCACATTATAAACATAGTATACCTGGTATTAATCACAGGATAAACATCCATATAACTATTAAATAGGGCAGTGTGACCTTGCTCACCCTTACCCAATAAGCAATGTCCTTACCTCTGCTCGCTTATTTTACTTATGAAGCAGGGTCCCATCACTCATTTCATTTACCACTTATTGAATTAAACATCCAGCCAAATAAGCAGTGTCCTTACCTCTGCTCACTTATTTAACATATCAAGCAGCATCCAACTGCTTACTTTCCTTTCCCAATTCACTGAAATGAAATTACAACACCAGAGGGGGAACAGAAGAGGACAGACTTCCCCTCTTCTCCACCCATCAGCCTGACCAGGCTGTTCCCCCTCCTTCCAACCAAAACTTTCAGCGATCTAACCGCAGCAAAGGGGGTTTAAGCCAAACATCATTCTCTGTACTCTGCCCTCTCTAAACTAAACTGGATCCTTGTCATCATCTCACAAAACCCTATCATATAAATATCAAAAACAGCCAGTTGCCTAAAAGGCTGACGTTAAACCAATAATCCCTCTCTAGCACTAAAGTAAAAACCATAACCTTGCATAACCTCTGTATATTAACTAGATTCTCACTTATCCTAACTACCAGTAGTAGCTTCGTAATGATTCCCAGGTGATTACCTACCAAATGTACCCCCATAACTTAAACCCCATGCCGCACTACACCACACAAGGGCAACTGCATACCATCAGGATTAACTGCAGCCCTATTTTACCACCCAATGTATATAATCTTCTTCTTCTTCTTCTTCTTTCGGCTTTTCCCGGTTAGGGGTTGCCACAGCAGATCATCTGTCTGCTCATGATTAGCAGTAGAGTTTTAGGGTGTCGTGTTGCCAGCCCGGTGCCCAACCTTCCACAGAAGGCACACACATGCACACACTCACACCTAGGGCCAATTTAGAGTGTCCAATCCACCTACTGCATGTTTTTGGAATGTTGGAGGAAACCGGAGCACCTGGAGGAAACCCACGTGACCACAAGGAGGACATGCAGACTCCGCACAGAAGGCACCCCAGCCGAGAATCAAACCGGAGAACCTCTTGCTGTGAGGTGGCAACGCTAACTGCTGCACCACCGTGGCTGCCCACCCAATGTATATAATAATGATCAAAATTAAATTTCATCTCCAAATTCAATGGAATAACAATCTTGTCAACACACCAGCTATCCATTATAAGCAAGAAAACATTTAACGACCATCATAGCATCTGCTGCCCAACAACCACCCTCAGAAAGACTTCAATACATCTGTAAAATAATTGCCACATGAACTGCAACCCAGTAAACTTCCAGTAACCAAAGCCATCCCAAACAACAAAACTTATCTTGACCATAGCTAATGTCTGTCAATCTTCACACCACCAAGACTACCCCAACCCTTTAAACCAATGACTAGCGACCAAGATTTAGTAAGTTCACATAGCCTTGTCCCTGTGCAACTATAGTACTCACATTGAAATCCCCTTATGACCAACTGAAGAGCCTTACCTTGTTCCCAAGCCTGACCAATAACTAAATCTATCCCAAGCTCCTTCCCACAGGCAGTTGCTACCCAAAATTAACCAATCTGGCAATGCCATACTATAAGCCTTCCTTATAAAAGGTGCCCAAAACTCCTACAGCAAGCCTTTAAACCTAACACAACCTGACACACCTCATCTTGCAACACAACACCACAAACCATACCACTATCATATTAAATGGATGAAAATGAACCCTAATCCCCAACAAATCCCACTTAACCTCCTACGCCAGATTAAATTGCAATTCCAAATTCAACATCCCCCCAAGTAAATTAACTAACATGTAACTTCAATACCCAAAAACCTGAACATCCTTAATCTGCTGCTTGTTCTTGATTTTTATCCTCAAAGCTTATCATTCCATGTGTTACCTTTACATCTGATAAGGAATTAAAACATGGTCTACATCTACAAAGAATCCCAAAACAATACCATGCTCAAGCCTTCTAACCTCTGCATAGCCAACAAAGCACACAGTTCCTCACATATCCCTAAAAAACAACCACATACCTACAATGCTCCATCACACCCTACCTACTCTTAAAAGTCAAACATATACCAAACCACTTCCTATCAGTCTAAAGCACAAGTCAAATGGTGCACATGTTACTAACTCTAAAGGCCTTAACCTGATATGTGGCATTAATAGAACCTGTTTGAGGGACAGATCTGCTTCTAAGAAGATAACATACATTTGGAACAACCTCTCACTTCATGTCAAACAGAATGCCTCCTTGGCCCTCTTTATACACAATTTGAACAACTGGATGGATAACTGTAAATTCACCACAGAGGGTTCATCCATGCCTCTCTTGGAGTAGGGCATTAGGTACTGCATGTGAAAATAAGGATTGAACTTGGCTAACTTGTAAGTTCCCTAGAGCCACTAGCCTAGTAACTTAGTATGATCCTATGATTATTGTAACTCTACCCCTCCTGCAAGAACCCCAGACTTCCCATAAATGATTCCCAACCTTGCTTTACCGTTCCCCCAACATACTGCCCCTCACTTGCCCCTACACTACCCCAAACTGCACCAACTCTGACATGTCTTAATGAGCATAGAATAAGTAAGATTATGTGTGACCTCAATGTGCACCACTCCCGCAACTGGAACATCACCCCAACAGAACCCATTACCTTCCAAATCCACTTCCTTCAGGTCAAACCTGTTGCTCACTCTGCATTCTTATATCTGTGACCTCATTTTGCACCACTGTAGCGACCAGGACATCATAATGATCCAGCAGCCAAAACACCCATGATAGTGGCAGTGAGCAACTGTTGAGACCACCATCTGCAACCACAGCATGTGCCACTTCCACAGTGGGTGGTTCCTCTGCAACAAAGTTCTTCGACTGCCACCCTGCTTTCCTGTGTGATATATGTAAGAAAAAAAAAAATCACAAAAAAACACCATAAGTACTGTAGCAATTAAAGAGAAAAACACATTTTATCGCCAAACTCCTGTCTATCCTTCATGTTAATATGTATTAATCTCCTATACCTTCGCCTAAACTACACTTCCTTCCACTTGACCCTTCCTTTGCCTCGTCCTTTTTTTAAATTTTATTACTAATATATGTGACCCCCCCACCACCACATACACAGGTCAGAGTCACACATGGTCCAGCTATGCACCTCCTTAGGAGTCTCAGCAGCCCACACTTCCCAAATTCCACAGCAAGGGGCCACCAATCCACGTCAGGAATTCCCTACTGATATCCATTAATTCATTAGCAGTTTTTTTCTTATAATTATATAAGTAAACAGCATTTGTTAAGCCTCCTGTGACCCTCCTAGTTGACATTGCTAATAATCCCTTAGTATTCTGTGTTTTACCTCATGCCCCATTTGTCCACGTTATGATGTGTAATGTTCTCCATTTGGAGATGGAAGGTTACCAGTTATGCAAACCACCAGAAGAATAGGTCACTAAAGCTCTTTCCCTTCACCTACAATAGCTACTGTACCTCTTGACCTCTTGAGCCATACCTTTGAATCTCTTAGAGCCCAAAGTATGAACAAGACCAATAAATAAGAGCAAAGGGTCAAAAACTGGGTCAGTTTTTAAATCTAGCTCTGACAAACTTAGCCAGTTGATAAAATAACCGATTTTGCATTAACACAAATTTCTGAAGGGTATGAAGTCTGAAACTAAATTACTGCCTTTATACGCTAACATATGTTTTATACAAGAGACACATATGTTTAGGAATGAATGGAATGGAATTGCAAACAAGAAATGGATAAAAGGTATAATTGCAGCTGGAGATAGCTCCAATTCTAAGGGCATAGCCACTATAGTTAAAAATTAATTTCAACAACCAATTATAGAACATATATTCTGATACAAAGGGCAGATGGTGTTATTTTATAGCCCCCAACCATCAAAAGGGAAGCCAATCTATTTCTTAATGCGTACAGTCCATGCACGAAACAATAAGACTTTATTTTGGAAATATACAACATACTAGTCAAGTTCCCCAAATATGAGTATGTAGTAGGGTGGGGATTGGAATGCAGTCATTGACCCAGGTATTGATCACAGTAGTAACCCTCTTTCACAGAACACACAAGTGTCAATAGCCCTTCATGAACTCATGACTGATCTAAGCCTGTTAGACCCTATCTCACTTAATGAAAGACAGGAGAAAAATAATATTTACACGTATTATTTGAAATGCCATAACACATGGTTGAGGATAGACATCTTCCTCATTTTGGAATCTTTAATAGATGGAGGAATTAAATACTCCTCGGAACCTAGATATTTATCAGATCACTCAAGAATCACACTGAAAATACACCCTGTAGGTAGGAAACAGGTGAAAAGAAAATGTTTGGAACTGGTTGTTAAACAACAATCTATTATCTAAACCAGAAGTGGTACAGGAGACACTGGACATCCTACTAGAACTAGAAAAGAACTTGGACAGTACAAGTATTCCATATGATGTACAATGGGCTGCATGTAAGGCAAAGCTGAGAGGGGTACTTATTCAAAAGGCAGTATACTTTAAAAGAATAGCTAAAGAAAAAGAACACAAGCTCATGACGGAATTGAAAGAGCTCGAAAATAAGCACAAACTCATACCCAACACTGACACTGAGAAGGCAATAAATATTATACAAAGACAACTTTTTGAACTTCACCAACATAACTATTCCCTATATGAGCTCAAATGCTTGGCTAAATATTCCAAATGGGCACAACTCCCCTCTAAAGCTCTGGCTAGGATAATTGCAAATAGACAGGAGACAAATACCTACAAGTTAATTAGAGCCTTTAAATACCAAAATCTAATGTTATTTCCCAATTATTTGGACCAGCAAGGGACTAATTTAAGGGAAGATCAGAAACTCAGCTCAATTCAAGCTAACTATATTCAAAACACTAATTTATACACAAATAATGATAAATAACAATTCCTATTTCACTCCCACTATACTAAACAAATTCAACTCAAAGGTCTCTCCAGCATCCTCATGTTGCTCCTTCCCACAAGCAGACTTAATACATATTCTGTGGTTCTATAAACATACACACAAGCTTTGGTGCTCCTTACGAGGGAGTTTAGGGAAAATGGGGTATGATAAGTCAACATTATCTTGGGAACTGGCTATACTTCACATCACAGATCTTAAGTTATCTAAACTGAAATTTCATGTTCTTATTACCCTATGTTTATTAATCAAACTATATATAACTAAAAACTGGTTGGATCGTACTAAGTTATCCTGGAAAGAATTTAAGAATTTACCTTTCAAATACATAACCTCACAAAAACTATATATACTAAACATTAACAAACAAAGATATTACCAGAAATACTGGAAACTTTTATTTGATCTCATTTTGCGGGATTAGCTTAAGGTCAGAGAAAGTATGTACTCATTGCAGGACCATACTACAGGACATTTTATTTAAGTACCTTAAAAAAGTTTTGATTTGCTGATTGTGTCTCCTACTTTTAAATGCTATCAGTAAATGCTGATATTGGAACCGGTTAGTCTCCTGATGTAGGAAGCAGTAGCACTGTTTTGTATATATGTATAGTTTGGATGTTCGTTTATTTATTTTTTTTTTGTTTTTGTAATAAGGAAGGCATTGGTACTAGAGTTACATTGTCACTGCATGGTTTTGTTCATTTGATTAAACAATATACAATACTTTCTATACAAAATAATATTGGAAAAAAATACTGCTATTATTTCCAAACTTGACTCTTTAATGATTTGCCATTAATTGGACAACAAAACTTTAGTTTTTAAAAATGGACCGGAATGTGAAGCAAAATATGGACATGCTGCAAAACGCTTACTGTGGAAGAGCAGATGGGTACTGTAATGCCAACAAAATCTCTGTTCTTTCAGCTGCAGTACATTAAATATTTAACAGGTGAGCAATAATGCACTTTCCCCTGTATATTTCTTAAGAAACCACTCCACAATCATATTTGCCATAATGGTCACTGAAATCCCCTGTCTGGCTTCCTGCTCCCCTCTTATTTATTCACATACATATACGGTGTATATATATATATATATATATATATATATATATATATATATATATATATATTGTATTTTTAAGGGCACAGCAGCTCACCTGTGCTCCCCAACTATAACCTGATCCCCTGCCACCAACCCTCCTATGAATTTAAAATGCCGGTAAAACCATTGGCATGCATTGGCCTGCATATCCCAAATGATCCATAGCCTGTAACTTATCTGTCTGCCATTATCCATCTTAACCTCACCCGCGCTCCCCAACTATAACCTCACCCCCTGCCACCAACCCTCCTGTGAACTTAAACTGTCGGTAAAACCATTGGCGTGCATTGGCCTGCATATCCCAAATGATCCATAGCCTGTAACTTAACTGTCTGCCATTATCCATCTTAATCATTTTTTTTAATTAATTAATTTTAAAGTGAAATATTGGTATCAAAGTGCTCAAATGACAGCACTGGGTTTCCAATGCTAAGCCAAGTGACCTTCCTTCTGACAAAAGCTGGTCTAAATCCTTCTATCCTTGGTAACAGAAATAGTAATCTGTGATTAATTCAGGTGTATTAATTCAGATTCTAAATATATTATGTATATTTTATACACTGCAATCTGCCTGCTGTCCAGTTCCCTGAAAAGAAAAGCCTTCCCTGCTGAAGCTCACCAGCCCATGAGGAAAGACCCCTACTGCTCCATTAATGTGTGGGAAGGCATCTGGGAACAACAACTTGCAGCCTGCAAAACCATATGCGGCTCAACTGACATCTGGCCCCTCAGCGAAATCCAGAGATTTGCAAGGCATCAGAGCATAATGCTCAACCTTTCAGAGCAAGAAACCTAGACAAAGCCGCAATAAAAGTGGGACAAGTATACAGACTAAGACAGTGCTCTTACAAACTAAACAAAGTGATAAAATAACAGGTTATGCATTAGCATGAATTTTCCGAAAGGCAGGAAGTCTGAAACACAAATGTCTGTCCTTATTGTCATCTGCATCCAGCATTCGTGTGTCAGAAATTTACCAGCAAAGCATCATTTTTGAAAAAAGAACGAAGACATAGAAAAAAGAAAACACACACACCTGACATGTTAGGATAGTCTGTACCAATGGGTATGCCACAGACACCTAATTCTCCTCTAAGCACAGGAAAGGCGCACCCAAGAACAAAGAACAACTACCAAGGAACACAGCAGAGCAATCATTTAACCCTTCAGTCCCTCGCACTGTTCATCACATACGACAATAAACTATCGATCTCAACACAAAGCCTGCCGAAACTGGAGGACAAAGGCACAAAATAAAGACAAATTTTAAATATCTGCCCATCAACTTAGCAATTGACAATATATATGTCAGGACCTTCCTTATCCTTAGAGTGCTATGAGCATGCATGACAAACAGCGATCACTTGTGGGCATCTCACAGCCCTGGAAACCTGCTTCTACCAACTGAAATGAGAAGAGAGACAGCAAAACAAACTACACTGAATCTTTACTGCACCACCACCACTGACTGCAAACTTCCCACCGATGTCACACCAACTAAACTGGCCATTCTAACCACCAAGATCTAAAACCCTGTGAAGAGATTCTATACACGCCCTCCTGAAAAGCACTAAAATCAAGCAAAAACAAGCCAGAGGCCATTATTACAACCACCAAAGACACAACTACACCCTTATAGACTTCTGAGTTAAAACAATAAAAACTAGACAACCATTCACACCCTACCAATCCAACATAACCAGTTAAGCACACCCAACCTACCCAGTCAGTGAACATACCATGAGAAACCACACAATATGACATACAGTAGAACAAAAGAATACTACAATTCTTCCCATTACTGTCATATTACCCGAGGCCTACCTGTCTTCCAAAATACCTATAGGTCATCTTGAAAGTAACCTTGCCTTAGCAAGTTCATGCCAAAATGTGATTTCTTACCCAGTTACACTTGCAAAAAACAAATTAAGCCCATCCCTACCCTTACCTCACTTCTTCCCAATCCTCCTTCATTCCCATTTGACCCTTTCATCCCCATACCCTATTAATCCCCACTACTATTTCTATCCCCCCCCCAAGATGTCCCTGGACAAATTGTTTACTAAACCTCATTTATACCTAATCTTCCTTCACTTTTGTTATTGCATCCATCAATGAGGAACCACCAAAAACAAGACACAATTAATACCCATAAATAACTATATATATATATATATATATATATATATATATATATATATACATATATATATATATATATATATATATATATATATATATGGATCTACCTTAAAACACTGAATTGCCATAACTTTGAGTTGCAGAATAGCGAGATGAAAATCACGATACTTTACATTACCAAACATTCATGAATTGGTGTTGATAATGGGTGACTTGAATGCATATATTGGGACAGACAGAACAGGAAATGAGGACTGCTTGGGTCCATGTAGGTGGGGTAACAGGAATAAAGAAGGAGAAGCCATTCTAGACTTCTGTCTGGCAAATGGCTTAATAGTAAACAATACGTGGTTCAGAAAGAGTGACAGTCACAAGATCACATAATAGCCAACATGCAACTCAGGTAGACTTCCTCCTAGTAAGGAAAAGGCACTGGGGTAGAATCCATGATTGCAAAGTCATCCCCAGTGAAATAGTCGGTTCACAGCATAAACCAGTAGTTGCCACAATCAGCTGCAAGCAATGGTCAGAGAAGGCTCTAAGGTCAACAGAGACCAGGCTGAAGACCTGGAAGTTGACTGGAGAGAAAGTACAGCAGTTCAAGGAATTACTCAGGGCTCTAGCACATCAAGAACAGGAGGAAATATTTATTTATTTTTATTTATTTAGTTTACATTTGTTGACCGGGATAGTCTGATTGGATATATGTCCATTTTCACCGGAAGCCTGGGGAGAAAAGCTCCACATACCAAAAAAGAGACAGTACATACATCACTGAGTGATAAACTCAGGCAGACATGTTTAGAAAAATATAGACAAAGAATACAGGCAAATATCAACATACACAATGTGCAGACTTACATCTGATTGGCAGAGACGTATCAGAAAATGTGAACATAGAATACAATCAGATCTCATAATTCACAATGCTTAGACATTCAAATGCTATGAGGCATAGATACTTGGCTAAACAGCAGGTTGGGTAGCAAGACATGCATTAGTGAAGTTGTTAGTCAGGTTTAGAACAAGAGCACAGCCAATGAGATGTGAGGTATTTTTTGAGTTCTCTTTTAAATAGGGGTAGTGAGGTTTCCTTGGTAATGGTAGTAGGGAGTAGATTCCAGATTTTACTAGTTGAGTTGGCAAATATAGCATCATCTGCAGAGTTGTTGGATTTTTGGGTCAGTATCAATAGTTTATCAGCTGAGCATAATGGCCTGGGGGCACTATGAGGGGTAAGAATATTTTTGGGGGCAGGGGTGTTATCAGGTTGATGTAGCATTTTATGCAGTACTATAAGCTGGTTGAACTGTAGAAGGATAGGATACTCTAGCCATCCCAGTGCTTTGAGGTTCTGGCAATGGTGGGTCCTAAAAGCTATGCCAGTCGCGAATCTGGCTATATGATTGTAACATCCTGATAATTTATTGAGATCGGTTTTGGATAGGTTGGTGAGTACAGGGGAGGCATACATAAGGCTAGAGAGGAGGTATGATCTTGCAATAGCTACCCTAGCTAGGGGGGTGAGGAAAGATTTGGTTCTGTACAGGGAGCCAAGTTTTTTGTTGACGGACTTAATAGTGTGATTTACATGTTTATCAAATTTAAGTTTGTTGTCTATTATTACACATAGAAGGTTTGTGTGGTCATCAGGGGAGATAATGGTGTTATTGTTAGATTTGATGTTGAAGGAGGGAGGAGAAATTCTATGGTTGGGGAGAAAAGTAGTAGCTTGGTTTTGTTAGGATTTAGAAGCAGGTGGTGATTAGCTAGCCATGTTTCTACCATGCTGAAAGTGGTCTGGGTTAGGGTTAGAAGTTGTGTAGGAAAGGAAGCGGAGCATATTAGCACTGAGTCATCTGCATATTGGATGCAGGTGGCTCCTGCGATGGTGGTGTGCAGATCATTGATAAAGACAGAGAAAAAAGGGGACCTAGTATGGACCCTCATGGGACATCTAGGGTTCAAGGAAGTTGGGATGACAGCTTGCTCTGCCATAAGACAGCCTGCTGTCTACTGTTTAGGTAGGAGTCAAACCATTGTATTGCATGTTGGTCTAAACCGATGGTTTGTAGTGGCAGAGATTAAGTTTTCAAGCATATCTTGAATTAGGTATAGTGCCTAGAGGGCTAAGAATTTTAAAAATGCCCTCTTATGGTAATACCTATAATGAACTTTTGATGCAATGGCAACAATTGAATTTAAAATTAAGTGCTGACTATATGAAGTTGATGAACACATTTTTTGAGCCTGTTGAGAACAGGTTGATTGAAGAAATAGAACTTCTTGAGAATACCATCATTAATATGCCTGGCTTTAGCGAGTCACTAGAGTTATACCAAAACTTTTTGGCCCGTATGCAATCTATGGATATGAAGCTACAGCAAAGGAAAAAGAATAAATTACAAAGGGACATTAATGATTTTAAGCAGAATCGAATCTTCTCTTGGCCCAGAGAAGAACTTAAACAATTTGTCCCAAATAGAAAACTATCGGTGGCAAAAAACAATCGTAATAATTTTAGTAACAGGCTGGGTTCATTAGATCAGCTTGATGTGTTTGATCAACCAACGAATAATGTGAGCACTGGTGCTATACCTAATACTGTACCAATGAAATCCGCTTCAAAACCTGTTGCTGTGGAAAAAGTGAATGTAGCTTTAAATGATAATGAGAACGTGCTACAGGAGGCACCGTCTGGTAGTGATGTTGCTGAGGGTAGATGGAATGACTCTGTGCGTCCCAAAGTGAAGGAGAGTTCGTCGACTAATGTACTTGAGTTAACTAAAAAATCTCTACAAAGGGAGATTACTTCCTTCTCTCCTTTTTTATTGAAGCAGCTAGAGAAGGTTGCTATACAAGTAAAATCGCTGGACTCCCATTTAACCCATCAGCAACAACAGCAACAAACGTTGTCGATGAAGAGGAAAGTGAGCAGTCCTTTGTTACACAACAAGATCGCGAAACGCTAGTCTGTTTCATTAATGCTGGTGAGAACTTTATCTCTGTAGGTTTTAATGATGGGACTTTGTGCAAAAATGTGAGTTGTTCTGTTGGAGACATTGATACGGAACAACAGTTTGCAATTATTGAACAACCCCGCTATTCGAGCAATGGACTTAATAAAAGTACTGTTAATATTTCAAAACTAGTTTTAACAGAACCCCAGCTCTCTTTGCTCAAAGTTGAAATTCATCCCTAATGCTAGGGATGATATAGTTAAGGCAATTATTGATTTAAAAATTTTTACGTAATATAAGTCTCAAAATGATTTTTAAAGATAATATGCTGAATACATCTTTATTTAAAAGATCGAGTACATTTATGCCAGTATTATGTCCCATTTTGAATGCATTTTCAAATATTGTTGAATGTGAACTACGGAAGTATTATAAGAGCAATTTAGTGCGTAAGAATGTTTATAATATATCACGTTCTGAATTTATGGCCTTAAGACAGTTGCAAATGTGTACTAGTATAATAATTAAGCAAGCTGATAAAGGGGGAGCAGTGGTGGTGATGGATAGAGATGATTATTTTATGAGGTTTAAAGATCTTTTATATAATGTCACCACTTTTAAAAAGATTTCTTTTGTTGAAGTGCAAAGATTAATTAGTGAAGTGAATATGGTCATTTATGACCTTCAAATAAATGATGATATAAGTATAGATCTATTTAATTATCTAACTGTTCCTTGCCCAAGAATTCCCCAAATATATGGTATACCCAAGATACATAAAAGTATTAGTGACCCCCCCTGAGGCCTATTGTTTCTGGTGGAGGTTGGGTCACTGAACCTGTTTCGAAATACCTGCAGGGTGTCTTGGGGAAGTATTTAAAAGTATGTACAACTGTGCTTAAAGATACAAATGATTTTTTGAATAGCTTATATGAATGGCAGTGTATTAATAATATGGATAACTGCATTTTGGTTACCCTGGATATTGCTTCACTTTTCACAGTAATACCTAATGAATATGGTGTTAATGCCATATGTGACTTTTTGTGTCAAGAGGTTAAAATGAATGGAAGAGACATTGAGACTATTTGTTCTCTTTTAGAAGTTGTTTTATTACATAATGTGTTTATTTTTGATGGTGAACCTTTCCTTCAATTAACAGGTGTAGCCAACACCTATGCCAACCTTGTACTTTATGAATGGGAGAAAAGGGTTATTTTAGATAAGAGTATTGAGTTAAACAAATATGTGTCATTCTATAAGAGATTTGTAGATGATTGCTTTATGTTATGGAAGGGTACTTTGCTGGATTTGGATCTGTATTTGCAGTACTTGAATGATTCAACTAGTTTCCTGAGTTTCAAGATGGAAACTTCAGATAGTGTTATGAATTTTGGATGTAACAATTTTAAGGAATCTAATATTTTGGAATCCAAGGTGTTTAGAAAAGATGTTGATGCCCTTAGGTATATTAATAAAACAGCATGCATGCCCTCATATTTTCAAAGGAACGTTGAAAGCACAGTTTATTAGGCTGAGTAGATTAAATACAAAGGATGAAGTGTTTCAAGAGCAGGTAAATGCTATGGCAATGGAGTTTGAGAAGAGTGGTTATTCGAAGGAATTTATAAATAAAGTAATTAAAGATGTAATTATTGAAAGAGAGTCCAGGTATAAACCTATATTACGAGGCTGTAGTGAGAATAATGCTACTAGACAGGTGATGTTGGGTAATAATATTGCTGTTAGGTACTTGACAACTTATAACCTAAATTCTCATAGTGTTTGTAGCATAATTGAGAAGAATTGGGCAATTTTAGGTCTATAGTAGGTGATAAACCTAGGTTCGCCTATAGGAGCTCTGAAGCTTTGAAGCAGAAATTGTGCTACAAGGATTTTCAGAATAAAAATGGAGATGACAGAAGGGTGGCTAAAACAGTGAAATGCTATAATTGTACTTGTTGCAATGACATTTATACAGGTGATGCTACATTTACACATCCTATAACTAATGAGACATTTACCATAAGAACAATTACTGCTTGTAATGAGGAGAGAGTAGTATATTTGGTTACCTGTGTGTGTTGCACCTCATTCTATGTAGGCAAAACTATAAGAAAATTGAGGGAGAGAATGGTGGAACACAGGTCTGAAATCAAGAGGAAGTTGCCCACCAATGCCTTAAGTAAGCATATATTGGATGAAGGTGTGGGACATACCTTTAGATTTAGGGTTCTTTGTAAGGTAGAGGTAGGTCTGAGAAAGGGTGACATTAATAATTTATTGGAATTGAAAGAACTAGAATGGATTATTAGACTTCAAGCTGATGTAGCCCCAGGCCTAAATAATTCAGTTAGTCTAAAGCCCGTTCTGGCTAAAAGACAGAGAGAAGTTTTATAAGTTTAAGTTTTAATTATTAATTATTAATTTTTAAGTATGGTGCATGTGATTTCATATGAAACAGTATAAAATTGTTTATTTATAAAATGTATATGTTTTATAGATGTGATTTTTATGTGCTACTTTGCATATATTTATTGATTCATTGTAGCTTTAAATTTTTATTGTTAGGTGGGTTGGGTTGAAGCATGTGACTTTATGTTCTCCTATTTAAATGGTGATTTTTTATATGTTAAGTTATACTGATGAAGGGTGTAGACCCGAAAGCTTTATTTAATAAAGATCCCGGTGTATATTTCGTTGTTTTATTCAAGCAGTTGCAGTAACACCTATTGCTGAATTTGATAGTTAGAAGCTAGCCAATGTAAGATATTTTCTAGAGTATTATCATACTTGCTGGGTGGAATATAAATGCAGACAATGTATCTGCATTTATTTTTGTTTATTATTAGTTTGGTGATGAGAATTTCTGCATTGCCAAACTGGGGTGGCTGTTGGGTGTCAATTGCTGCTGTTAGGGTAGACTTGTATAGTACAGCTACCCCGCCACCTTTCCTGGAGATCCGGTCCAGTCTAAGGAGGTTATACGGTGGGGGGGGGCTATTTTGTTATCTTCGATTATTGGTTTTAGCCAGGTATCTGTGAGGCAGAGGAAATCAGGGGAGTGAACAGCTAAGAGTCCATGTAGACTATGGATCTTGTTGTTTAGGCTTCTGATGTTGAGATGACAGACCAAAAATGAGTTTGGAAGTCAATCAGTCTGGGTAGTACACATTGGGTTGTTATGTGGTGTGCTTGGGTCTACTGTTGTGGATGGGCCAGGGTTGGGGTGGATGTCTCCATCCTTCATAAGATTAATTTTTAAGTTGCTTATGAGTCTTAAAAATTTGATTATGATTCTTTCATAGCTTTTGTTTTTTTAAGCTAATGTAGTGGTATTTAGTTGGGTGATGGTAATTGGGGGGAGCGAGTAATTAGGAGAGGGGGTGGTTATGTGGTGGATAAACATATTAAATGCTGGGTTGTTGTCTGTTTGAGAGTTTGGGCATTGGATTTCAAGATGCTGTACATATTCATAGGAGCTTAGGTGATAAGGAATGAATAGCAGGGGTACTAAGGGTAGCAGCATTAGTGCTTTAGCTATAGTCATAGTAAATTACTAGGGTAGGGTTTGTATTGAGTGTATGTGGTTTATAAAAGATTAGAGAGAATAGAATAGCTATGAGCTAAATAGGTAGAGTTGAACAAAAATGGCAGTGCCTATGAACAGCATGTGTTAGGACTACAGAAAGGATGTGTGGCTGAGCCAGGTATGGAAATAAAGTACATAGGGAAAGCTGGTGGTGGAAGGCAGAAGTCCAGGAAATCAACAAAAGAAAGAAGGAGTGCAGAAAGAAGTGGGAGATAGAAAAGACTGACCAAGCTAGAAAAGACTACTGGTTGGCTAACAAAGAAGCTAAGAAACAAGTTGCAATAGCAATGACTAGAGCATCGGAGGCACTCTACCAACTTCTGGAAAGTGACTCAGGAAGTGGCACAAAGAAACTATATCAGGTTGCAAGTCAATGACAAAAAGATAAAGAAGATAGTCAGACACCCTTCATAAGGGATGCCAGCAACAACTTGCTCACTAGTCTACAGGACATCAAAGGCAGATAGGAGTATGTTTAGCAGTTTCTGAATGAAGGAAACCCCACCGAAGTTGTACTGCCCCAGAAACAGCCTACAATGAGAGAAGAGGAAGAGCACACCCTAGAAGAAGTAAGTACAGCACTAAGGAAAATGAAGTCATGGAAAGCAGAAGGCTCAGATGAGGTTATAGCAGATATGATAAAGATGCTGGGTGAGATAGGGAAGACATGGCTCCTGAGGGTACTAATACCACTGTGGAGAGAAAGGTGTATTCCAGATGACTGGAGAATAAGCATACTCATGCAAGTGTACAAGGACAAAGGGGACATCCACAGATGGCAACAAACTCGTATCACATTGCATGAAAGTTCTGGAGAGGGTGACTGATAAACAGATACACAGAGTAGTAGAAAGTAAGATGGGATTGGAGCAGTTCAGTTACCCTTTGGTCCTGGGAAACTGCAACTGCTCACCTCTCTGCAGTGGTAATCATGTCAGTAGCCCTGTGGTGCACCTGTTCTAGGTTTGGTTGTGGCCTGCCATAGAACTGATGTTTCTCAACAATGTGCTGCCATAATTCTAACCTGTGTGCCATATTGTGCTGATGTCTTCCCAGCAGAAATGCCCCATGTTGTCAGAGATCGTCAACAATGATGTTGTTTTCTGCATCACTGAAAATGTGTGTCTCCACTGCACTGACATTGTTTGTGTCCTAAAAGACAACAGAATGATGATTCACATAAGTATCACATGACTACAAGTAACTGTTTCCAGATAAGACAGTAAAGGTAGCCAATCAGTATTACCCACTGGAAAATATAAAACAGTGCACTGATGTGAAATACTAACAGGCAGGATGCAAAACAAGGAGAGCAACAAGAGCAACATACCCTTGTTTGTGCTGTGGCAGTAACTCAACTGTGCTACGCCAAAAGGAACAGTCCATTCTAGTTTGTGACATAACAGTAACTAATTTCCTCTCCCCACACACAAAGGAACCGACAAATGAACCATTTTGTTAATAAAACTTCTTTGGAATGCTAAAAGTACTCTCAAAGGACCTGTTCCTGAAACATTTTTACATATTTATCACACAGCATTCTATTTTCATTCTATTTTCATGTATTGCCAATCGTGTACCTCTGAAATGGCTGGATAAACAAGGCCACACCATCACTACACTTCTAACTAATTCATATAAGTGTAGAAGCCTTTGCTTCACATTATTCATAAATATATTGCAGCATATGCATTATGTAGGTAACAAAATGGGTGCATACCTGCTGGAGTTCAATACTCATCTGTAAAAATATCTTGTAAAGAATTACACTTCTGTAAGTCTTACAAATATGTAGCAAGTGTCCTCACCATCAGTTTGGCTAGCTACATATTTGTCTTTTTATAATGGAGTAGATTATTAATGGATTGCATCTGTGTTAGCTTGTGTTTCAAAGATGTTAATTACAGCTTAGCAGCTGAACTGCATGCTAATGAACCAATCTGGTGGAGCTATTCAGCAAGTTATAAATCATCCATGTAGACTCCATGCTGTTTTTTCCTGCAGATTTCAAAAGTTGTGGAGTACAGGCACAGAAAGTCTGTACAGACAGAATGTTAGGAGCTGCTGCTGCTTTAATACATTTGTATCTGCTAAAGACTGCAGGCAATGCTGCTGCTGCTGCCAATGGGCCTAGGCTGAGATTGAGAAGAGTTTTCATGCCACGTTTAACTTATCATAACATACATGACATGGACGAAAGAAGTGGAAAAAGTGCTTCAATTCAAACCAATAACCAAAAAGTAAGGCACTGGAAGGTTCCCCAGATAAAATCATGAAGTGTATTAGATACAAACTATAAGAACACAACAAAACAAACGCCTAAACTAAATCACCAGATTTTCATCAGTACAACTTCATCAGATGAGCATACCAACTTCTACCACTATTTTTATATAGTCCTTGATTAACAAAAAATCCCAAATTTAAAGCCCCAGTACAACATTGTTAGGTGCATAAAAATAAAATGCAGAAACATTTAAAAAAGCATATGCCAAGACCCTGGAAGAAAGCACAATGAAGCTTACAGACACGGTGACTTAGTCAAGCCTTGTAGTTGTTGATTTAACAGTATAGTCCAGAGAAATCCACAGGCTAAAAACGCCAAGGAACAAAGCTTTTCAGCTGTTAAAATAGTTTAATCCAAGCATTCGCTTCACAGGAAAAAACACTGAAATCACAATAACACTCCAAATGCAAGTACGTTTTCATTTCAAAAACTTCTTCAGATGTGGGCTGGTAACTACATCAGTGCATATATATATATATATATATATATATATATATATATATATATATATATATATATATATATATACATCAATTAACATTTAAAACCATCAATCTCATGCTGCATAGTAAATGAGGCATAATTGAAAAGTATGTCATGAAAACTTTTAAAGGCACATTCTAAACGCCTTATTTCTTGCAAAATAAGTACTATTGACCTAATTGTACTAATGATAACAAATATCATACCAGTTGTCTAAGAGTTTGCAAACTCTTTGATACAGTCATTTTTTTTTACTTTAATTTAAACTTTAAAATCTCTAAAACCTTTTAAAACGTTTTCTAAAACAACTTTTAATACAATGCCATCTTGTGGAACAAAGTTGAACTACCATTTTCTATTATAAAGAATGTATGTTTCCTAGGAATTTCTCTGAACCCAGAACTTATATGAAGTAACTGTTGTAATCATGCTTACAAAATTCAGAGAAATACAGTAATAAGCAGCTATCCATGTTAATACAAATATGTTTAAAATCTTCATGTTAAATAAATAAATGAATAATGTGCAAAATACAAAATACAAATACTTTAAAAACATTCTAAAAACACTTTAAAAATTCTTTCAGTTTCTTGATGTCAGTGCAGTTCATCATCTTATGTTGAAAAATATATTGTTGAAATACAAGCGGAGATAACAGTCCTGACATGGAAATTAGTTAATAACTTAATAATTAAGTAAAGGAAGAACATTAGATTCCTGTTTGGGATCTATAATTTCGCAACTCTTAATTTGAGGACGGGGGCAATCGAAATACTTTCATTGAGTCCCGTATGCTTGGCTTGCAACGTAACTTGCCACCAAAGCTCACGGTACTCAATTCTTTCCTCCCATAAACCACCCCTGACATCATATTTCACTTTTTCCAGTAGAAAAAATTCATAATATGCCTGTTCACATTGTAACTTAGGTTTATAGAGCGCATTAGTTTTTTTTTTTTTGTTTTGTATCTCGTACATGTGCTCATAAATTCTTCTTTTTAACTTTCATTCTGTCTTCCCAACATAGAAGGCTTGACAGATTCCACAGTTTGCTAAATATACTATTCCTTTGTTCTCACAGTTACTGTATTCTTTCCCTTGGAGAACCAATTGTCTACTTTCAAGGAACACTGTTTCCCTGTTTATAATATATGGACACTGAGCACAGTGTCCACATTTAAAAGTTCCTTTTCTTCTTTGGTTCCTGGTTCTATGGTTCCCTGCTTCATTTCTTTCTAACAAATTCTTAAGGTTGCACCCATTTTTGTAAACTATTTTAGCATTTTTATTTTTTATATGGTCTATATCTGTAATAGTGGAAAATATGTTCCATTCTTTAACCATTGTGTTTCTTATAAGGTTGGAGCTTCCATTAAATTCAATCACTAAAGCACTACTGAAATTGTCCTCTAACTTCTTTGTTCATTAACCACTTCACTTTTTCCTAATATTGGTTGAAATCTATCAGCTCTACCCTCTAAAACTTCCTTTTCTATGTCTTCCATCAAGGAATGTGGGTAGCACCTTTGCTTGAACATATTGTTCAAAGTATTCATTTCCACCACAAAGTCTTCCATTTTTTTATGTCATTCTGGATGACCTAATATACTGCCCAGTCACAAGACTTCTTTTCTGATGAATGGGGTGGGCACTGTCATAGTGCAAATAGGAATTTGAATACGTATTTTTCCTATAAACATTTGAATGAAACTTCTTGTTTTCTTTATAAATCTCGATGTCCAAGTATCATAACCTGGCATCATCTACATTGTGGGTGAATCTAAGGAAATCCGTATTATTGTTTAAGTAGTTTATAAATTCTTGAATTTCCTCATTTGATGTGTTCCAAAAAAATACAAATATCATCCAAGAACCTTTTATACAACAACCATTTTTGGTTGTATCCCGAGTTTAGTACCCATTTTTCCTCCCATTTTGCTAAAATTAAATTGGCATACGTAGGTGCACATGCTGCGCCCATGGCTACATCTTTAATTTGGTGAAAAAATTCACCTTTAAAGTATAAGAAGTTGTACTTTAAAACCAGGTCCATTAGTTGTAGAATAACCCCACATTCATCTCTGCTTAAACTACCGTCTTCAAAAATTATTTCTTCCAACATTATTTTAACTTCTTCGTGAGGGATACAGGAAAATAAATCAATAATGTCAATAGTAAGGAATGAAATATTATCTGCGTACATATCTTGTTTCACACTTCTCAAGAAGTCCCATGAGTCCCTCAGAATATTGTCACATTTTAACCAAATATTCTTTAGCTTTAAATCTACATATTTGGCCAGTGGTAGAGTTTTTGAGCCTTCAGCAGATACTATAGGTCTTAGGGGTGGATCCTTTCCATCTTTGTGTGTTTTTGGAATCCCAAAGATCGTTGGAATTTTTGTTTTTTCTACTTTTAAGTACTTCACTGTTTAGTTGTCTATAAGTCCCTCAGAAAAAAAAGGTCTTCTAAGACTATGTCAATCCTTCTGTAAGCTATATTTATTTCATTCCGAGAACAACCAGTGTATCTAGTAGGGTCCTTTAAGATTTCATTCATCTTCCCTTCATAGAGAAGTGTGTCCATCAAGACCATTCCACTCCCTTTGTCTGGTTTCATGATTGTGAGGTTGACATCCTTTCTTAACTCTGCTAAAGTATTATTTTCTTCCATATTTAAGTTACTGGTGTATCTAACCTTGTCAAAATTACATCTAATCTCATTTTCTATCATGTTTTCAAAGTTCTTAATTTGGGGGTGTAATGGAGGGTTGAAAATATTCCTCTTTGTTAGATTATTAGATTTTGGTTGTGTTTCCATTTCCTGGTTTAGAAGAACTTGCAAGTTATCCTTTCTAAGAAATGCTTTTATGTCTAATAAGGTCTTAGTAAGATCACCTCTTCTCATGGGTATAAATATAATACCCTTCGACAACAGGCTAAAGTGTTCATCCTTTAGTTTGATTTTACTGAAATTGTAGATACTAATGACACCCTTGGTAAATCTATAAGGGTTACTAACATCCTGAATAATATTTTCTTTTTCCAATGTGGGGCTGGTGGTACTAGCAACATTTAATACCTACCCCTCCCCCTTCTTGCTCCATCCCGAAAATATGTGTAATACACGTTTTGTTGGTAATCATTCCTGTTCCTCAGTCTCTCTGACCTCCTCAGCAGGGGGTAGTCATTAAATTCATCCAGGTCATCTAATCTTTCATCATTTCTTAGATGTTGTTTATGTGTTTCTTCTTCACTAAGACTGGGTTGTTCATTTATCCAAGACCTAGGTCTATACTTTGGTATAAGATAACTGGTGTTATTTTTGTATTCTATCAAGTCCCTTTCCAATTTCTTTATTTTTCTCTGAATCAAGTCACTACACTGACCATCAATACCACTTTTGATCTTAAAATATTTCTGTCTCTCTTCATTAATTCCGAACATAAGGTCCATTTTAATGTTGTCATTTAAAATATCAATTTCTTTCATTAGGTCACTTTTTACTCAGTTATTTTCATCAATCATAGCTTTTAAAACATTCAGCCCACATCTATTAAAAATAGCAATAAGTTCTTTATGAAATGTAGTGCCAGGTACAACGTTGTTCAGGTATTTACAGAACCTCAAACCCTTCGGCACAATATTCTCTGAAATACATTATTTTAAATAGCTGGTAACGTGTTTTTTTATTTACTTTTCTAACATTTAAAAAAGACTAAACTTTGGGTACAAATGTAACTGTGAGGTGCACATAAAGTATATATATATATATATATATATATATATATATATATATATATGTGTGTGTGTGTGTGTGTGTGTGTGTAAAATACATACAATGTTAAATATTAACCATAAAACTAAATGCCTTAAAAATGACTTAAAAATGAAAATAGTTACATAAGATAATGTATAAAACAGCACTCTCTGCTGGATAAAACCATTAAAAGTATGAAAGTGTGTTTAAATAAAACTACCCATAATTTTCAAAGTTTAGCTGCCCTCAACTTTAAAACAGGCTTCAATTAAACCATGTCATTAAAACCAGGGTGTTTGTTAGCTTCCAGCACAAACTGCCAGTACAACTCCCTGTATTCTAGAAGTGTCTCCCAAGGGCCATCTCTAGGGTCAATAGGCAGCATCTCAATTACAAAAATATAAAAATCTGCTCCTATACAATTGAAAGTGTGTTTATATAAAGCATTATTTGTGTTCATCTTTCTTATGTCATATCTGTGCTCATACATTCTCAATTTTAATTTTCTTTCGGTTTTGCCTATATAAAATACATCACATTTATCACCCAAAACTACATAAATTATACCATGTGTGTTGCAGTTGGCAAAACCTATGGTCTTGATGTACCTATTTCTAACCTTCAAATAGTATGTATCACCACTTTTGATGTAAGGAGCACAGCTGCCACATTTGAATGTACCCCTCTTACCAAAATTACAGTTATTGGCTTTAAAAGCACCATTTTCCAAAATATTATTGATGCTATGGCCCTTTCTGTAAATACATTTAAATTGATTATCAAAAATGTACTGTAAATCAGAAGTACTAGGAAATCTACACTATTCATTTTCTATGATGTTTCTAGCCAGCCTGGCTTCCCCATCATAAGAAATGACCAAAGCACCTTTGTACATATTATCTGCCTTGACATAGGGCAGTTCAGTACTACCAGGATCATAAGTATCACTGCCAAAGATGGGTGGAAACTTAGTTTTTCTAGCTTCAAGTACCTCACAATACACTTCTGTAAGAACCACTTCCGGGTATCCTCTAGCCCTAAACAAATCCATAACAAAACTGCTTTCACTAACAAAATCATTGTCATTCGATGTCATCCTGCTAATTCACACAAACTGGCCCTTCACAACACCCGTCTTCTGATAGTAAAGGTGTGCACTGCTGTAATGCAAGTAGGAGTTTGAAAAGGTCACCTTCCTGTACACCCTGGTTTTAAAATGGCCATTGTTTTTGCTGATGCAAATATCCAAATATCTCATCTCATAATGATTCATGACATATGTAAACCTTAAAAATTCAGTGGTATTTCATAAATAGTTAAAAAATTCTAAAAATTTGTGTTTTGGTTCTGTCCAAAACAAACATATGTCGTCCAAAAAAATGAGCAAAATAGTCCCAACAATTCCTAAAGCCACAATTAAATACAAATTTCTTTTCCCAGTAGTAAAGTATAATATTAGCATATGTGGGGGCACAATGGACCCCCTTGGCAACACCTCTTAACTGTTTAAAATACTCGCCTTCAAAAAATATAAAATTATTTTTTTTAAATTACATCCATTAAAATTAAGCACGACAGTCATTGTGTCTAATGCCAGTACTGTCACTTAAAACGTCTTCCAACCATTCCAGACCTATTTCATGAGGAATGGAAGAAAACAAATCAATCACATCCACTGAAATAAAGGTCAAGTTGTCCAAGTATAGACCAGAATGCAATTTTTTCAAGAGGTCCCTTGAATCTTTCAGCACATTTTCACCCCACATTGATATTTTTTTAAGCTTTGAATCAACACATTTAGCTAAAAGGGAAGTTACTGAACCATCATTTGACACTATTGACCTTAAAGGTGGGTTGTTTAAGTCCTTTTCGACTTTTGGGATACCAAATGTGGATGCAACCCTGTTTTTTTCAGCATGTAAAAAGTTGTATGTGTCAGTATCAATGAATCCTTCAATCAGTAAATCATTGAAACATACTAGTATTTTCTTATATGTAATATTTACTTTGTTCAGTGAAACTCGTATATACTGATTATCATCTCCCAGAATGTCCATCATTTTAGCCTCATATGTAATCTTGTCTATTAAAACAACACCACCACCCTTATCAGGGTTCATGATTCTTAACTTTTTGTTGTTTCTACATTCTTCCAATATGCTTCTCTCTTCCTTACTTAGGTTTGAAAACACTCTATTTTTACTTAGGGCTTGCCTTAATTTACATTCCACCATAGTTTCAAAATTTCTTAGTTATGGATGTAAAGGCGGATTAAAACTACTTTTTCTAACCAGGGCATTGTTTTGTGTGTTGGATCTTGTTTGACCATTGAAAAATAATTCTAGATTCTTTTTACGTATAAATAATTTAAAATCAACCAACAACCTAAAAACATCAGTCTTAGTCTTTGGTATAAATGCAAAACCCTTTAAAAATAGGTTAAAATGACCTTTCTGAATGTCAGTGTTACTATAGTTAAAAATATTAAAACCATTGTAACTTAATTTAGGACCATCTTTCAGTATTCTAACTTCCTGTAGTGTTATCTCTGATAACCTCCCATCTCTCCTGCCCAGGCATTGCATCTGTAGTTTACTGGGTCTTTCTTCCTCAACCTCTCTGACCTCCTGAGGGAAGGAAATTCTAAAGGCTGAGTTTAAATGAACCTCATTTTGTTGCCCATTGTACTCCCTATTGTCTATTCCACTCCCATTAAAATTGTCATAGGCATTGCACCTCCTGAATTGTTTAGCTTTGGGGTATTGCACATTCTCTTTATATTCATTGACATCCCTATCTATTTTTTTTCATCTTTTTGACATGCACATCTTTATATTTTAAATCAATATTCTTTAACAAATTGTGATATTTCACCTTTTCACTTTCTATAGTGAACATTAAGTCACTGATAATGTTGTTGATGGTATGCTCATCAAGCTTGTAAATCTTGTTTCATTTTCATTATTCCTTATAATGGCTCTCATAATATCAAAACCACATTTGTCAAATGCTACTAAAAGTTATTTGTGAAAATCAGTACCACTAACAACACTGTTAGGGTATTTACACACCCTCAGACACTTAGGAACTTTATTTAAATGCAGACACTGTTTCAAATAGTCAACCCCCGGATTCATGAAGCTTGGAGCAAGGCCGGTGTAAGGCTTGCGCCGGCCGTGCGGTGTATATATGGAGTAGTAGCGCCATATGCATATTAATGAAGGCGTGCAGCCGCCACAGCCACGTGCATAGGAAACGTGCGCGAGTGCATGGGGCATACCGAAGTTGCAGAGGGAGGCGTGTCAATGTCGGTTGTCGATGAGCAACCTAAACTGCTGAATAGTATAGTCCGCCTGCAGTAATACTCGCACCTATCAGTGTCCGTGGAGACTGAAACGTATACAAAGCATGCAAGATAGTCCCTGCGAACAGAAAATGAAGAAGCAAACACAAATGCACGATAGGGAATAACAGGTCCCTACCCTTGAACAAATGACAGAAAAACCGCGTGCCCATGGTCCAACGTAGTGTTTATAGCTATACCATGTGGAAGTGAAACATATCATATGCTAGAGCGCTGCCAGGAGGTACGTCCGTCCCAATGGAGAGGGTCACCAGCTGACCCATAATGTGAGGGAGGGTACATAGCTGTGCAGATGTGTCCATAACAAAATACACGAGGAGAAAAGTAGATATATGTAGTGACTGGCATGTCCGAATCATATCCCACAAGGGATGTAATAGTCACATACAAAAGGTATGTCTGTATCCCACATAAATGTGATAGGGAATAGAATACACATGTAAATGAATCAGGAGCATAGAAACAGCTACAACAATAAGGACACATGTAGGCCGAAAGGAACAGTATGACCCGTACCATCGACTAAGAATACCACCTGTCCCACTTTGCGACAGTACCGCTGCGGCCAGATGTGTCCTGACACAAGCATGTAAACATGGCAAATGTGCAGAGATTATAGGACATAATTATCCCTCAGATGTCATGTAATAGTGGCATTGAACAGTTGTTCTCCACACTTATATTACATAAATGTCATAAGAAAAAGAATAAGCCAATGAAATGCTACAAGACTAAAGCTTAGATATAGGCAAGAGTTGTAAGTTCTATCTGCCGAACTGACCATGGGTATGCGTCGGCGTGGAAAATGTGTTGTGTCCACCGCAAATGTTACATTGTGGACAATTGAAAAGGTGGAAACAGTACCGTAGACTGTGGGGAGGCATTGTCCACAACAGTCGGATATGTGGAAGGAATAGCATGGACACCGGAAAAGGTGCCATCCCCCCAATGAGTACAACAGGTGTGCAAATCCCAGGAGTCATCGGTAGAAGCCAAACTAGTATGTGACACAGCCAAATGGGTAGTACCCGGGTATACCAACTAAGTAACAAAAGTGAAGTATGGGCGTGCACCTATGTGTGTGAGGTATAGCACGTGGGAAGCAAACATGGCAGGGTAGTCCACACAACCATAAAGGTACCCGACACCTGTAGGGCAGTCAATGTGCTACTCTGGCCGTGTCATGGCCCAACAACAAAAGTAGTGAGCTATCGGATGTGAGTAATTTGCATGTGAGGGGTGGATGGGTAATGGTAAAACCCGCAAAGGTGACACTGTGTCATATGCAGAAAAGGTGAACCAGAGGTATAGGAGGGGGCAGCGGGTGAAGTGGACATAAACACAAACACATGGAGAAACAGCTGCAAGATGAGCAGACAGGCCATAGTGTAGAACACAATCCCACCAACATATGTATCATGTAAATGTGCGATCAAAATGTATAGATATGTCACCGTCACATACCCACAGGTTGGTCCTGATGGAACTGGCCATAACAAATGCAACACACCTGGCTGCATAATGGGCTACCCAGCATACCCTCCACATCACACAACCCAGCCCCGTAACAGAATGTCCACCAAATCCACCCGTACGTGGCCCAGTGGTCCGTTGCAGACACAGCTACACATACCGACCCCTACAAATATGTAGTAGGTATTGTCACCCTAGGCAGTGTCAGGATAGCAAACCATGTATTCCCTGCATGAAAGCCAAAATACATTTCGATATTGTTTCTGTGTGGAATGGTCCAATATCTGGAATATCCCTTACGGGATAAGTAACCTGTGTAAATAGTAGAACGGGTATGACGACAAGATGTCCAATCCTGTACATATCTGGACACAAGTCAGAACGTGAAGTACAGGTCCAAGACACTGTCCAAACCTGAGTGGTCATGCATAACGCAGTACCCAGGATAAAACACCTTCCCGTGATGCACGTGTCCCCACACAAATATGCGGGAGAATATATCGCACACTCGCATAGTGGCAAACAGCAGAAGGGTGAGGAAGACATCCGACATTAACACGAGAACCCTGATGAAGTGCGAGGGATACCTAGTGTGTGCCGGCGTGACCGACCATACCAGACAACCCGTGTGAGTTAGATATCTGGACAGAGCCGTGACCACAAGTGAGACAAAGGTACAACAGCAGGTACAATATGCAAAGATAGCTGTTAGAAGTTATTCATGTATGTGCAATCTGAGTACCCGGGAAGTCCACTGGGCAAAGAAGTGCCCAGTAACAGCGGAGGCCTGGGTAGAAAAGCCCCACAAGCAATACAAGGAAATAAAGGCTACATAATGTTAAAGGTAAAATACAAGAGCAAAAGGCATACAGTCAGGAAATACACATGCATAACATGTGCATAATAAGACAGTGCAAATCCAGAGTTTGTAGTGGTAATACAGAAATGTACAACAATGACATACTGGGAGTCAAGTGAGTGCCAGCTAAGTCTGGTTAAGCTGGAGGGTAGAGAGGAGCAGGAGTATGGAGAGCTCAGAGGAGTGAGATCCGTAGAATGTATAACAGCTGCAAGCAGAAATATATCCATGTGGATGGATAAACATAGATATATCATAGAATGACAGTTTGCACAATGGCATTAATGTCCAGAGTATGAAGTCTGAAACTCAACTGTCTGCCAGCATGTCCCGACATCTATCCCTAATGCCGAGCTACTGCTGTGCAAGAACACAACAGCGTATTACAGAGTTTCGTACCATATCACTCAACTGTCCAGATATTCGCAGAATGAACTGAGTGTTGGCTCATAGTGTTGTGTGCCTCCGACAACCTGCTTCTGTCCGGTAAATAGGTATGGATTGACGTCACGAAATAATGAGCATTAAGTATAGCACTCCACATCCTGCAGAAGAGTCATGACAATGCAAAGCCTAGTATTCTATCAACGTTATAAGCTTGTAAGGAAACTAGTTAAAATGTGTCCCTCTTACTCTCCCCATCATGTAGGGTTTGCGCAGATTTGTTGCTCAAAGAGGTCGAGAGGTATGGTCCATACATATGTACAGTAACAAGCCATGACATTAGTGTAATGTACAACTGCATACCTGTAGTCACAACATGTCCCAGAAAATAATCCCCATATGAATGAATACAGGTAATAGTCAAATGTGAATGGGAACCCCCCCTCACCATGGAATATGGACCGTAACAACCCCACCCATAATATATACAGCCAACAGAATAAGCTCCTGATAGGTGCCCAAACATGTGCCTATAAATACAGGTAAAATGTTCATAATAGGGAGATGCTCCCTGTCCACATGCTTCATCTGACATTTGAACTCGGCCAGGGAAGTTCCGTTCACCAGGCAGACAAGCCCATACTCAGATCACTACATGAACACCCTGACAATCAGAAATGTGTATGTGATACGACTATATGCCCTAGTGTTCTGCATATCCTCGGAGTGATTAACAATGCAGCTGGGGTCCACAGCAGTAGGCAATACGGAATGTGTAACATGTAGTACCGCGTTTCCCACAGCAGGGGAATGGATGCCTGTGTTGTAAGTGAAGTGGTGAGGCGTATGTTGATGTAGCTAAGTACTATGGGTATGCGTATCAATGAGGTGGAAAAGCAACAGAATACTGTTTCCGGCATCCGTCCAATGTGAATGCAGTCCCGGTTGACCTACGACCACTGCAGATATCCCTGTAAAGTGTAATGAATGCGTTCATGCTGTACACACAGTTAAATACGTAAAGGTGAACCGTGTGTTTCACACCAGTCCATAAACCAGACTACAGATGAGTAAGTGTTACGGTCAGACATATGAAAGGCCGCGCAAGCACACATTTATTAAACAGATGTAACCCACAACATGTAAATGCAAGTGCACCTGTGCGTGTGTGATCCACTCACAGCATAGTAAATGAATGCTGTTTCCCCCACGTTAGATATACATGGCTCAAACCTGTTAACCCCGTAAAGTATGAAACTGGACAAAGGCATGCAAACTACTGGTACAAATAGGGACAAACCCCAGATATGTGCCAGAACAAACATAGAAAGTGGATAGAATAACGGGTGTGTCAGTAGCATGGATTCTCTGAAGGGTATGCAGTCGTAACCTGAACTGCTTGCCAGTATTTCCCAATGTAAGTCTTAAATGAAATGCCACTACATTGCCAGATAGACACAAGTTTATGAAAAACACACCGAAGATAAAGAGGCAACCAGCTGTACACTCTGTGACAATCTGTACAGTGGAAAGGTATGGTATGGATATAGATATATGTGTATACACATAATCCACAGACGTAAACCAAAGCAAATTATGAAATGAGGACTGTACATGTATATATGTATACACAACAAACATATGTCCCGTAGATATGACATATGTACATAAATAGGCCACGGCATAGCTAATATAGGTAGACAAACAGACATGCACGAAAGGTGAATAAACCGCTGGCTTCCAAACCATTGGCCAGAAAGTGACAGTCCAGCAAGTTCTACACTTTAAACATGCATATAGGTGTCCATTGCAGGACCCCAAAAATTGATCCATACGTAGTGTCAACTGACATTGACGCAAAATAAGTGACCTCAGCAAATACGATATAGCTGTACACGCAACAGTAGTAGGTGCAAGGGTAATGACACGTGTCGATAGAACGTATGACGTACGAACTGATATCCAGAGAGTGGGGAGTGCATATAAGTGTCTCCACACTTCAGTACCGCTCACATTAAACATGTGTAATGGGTACTGTGGAGGGGTGTCAGGTATGGGAATCATGGGTATGCAGAAATGGGCCTAGGTGTTGTTTGACAGAGATTTAGTAGGCCCGCCCCGTGGGAGTGATGTGGGTATAGCACACGCCTATATTCTCAATAATGGGGCAAACCATCCACTGGATATTGCGTAAACCATTGTGGGAATATGTAGGGCCCTATATCAGTGGCATGTAGGCGTTTATCATGGATGGACATGCATACGACCAAGATGGTAACCATAACTGGCAAACTGTCAGAATAAGACAGCTGCACTAAGGCATAGTACATGAAATACAAATAGGGACTATATTAGATATACCCCAGACAAAATCAGAACGTTGATAGAATACTGGCGTAGCCAGGAATATGAATGTTATGAGTGTTACTAATCATGACATAGAAATGTCAGTCACTATTATCTAACCGCACAGTTCATAATGCCTTGCCAGTAATTTACCAGAAAGGCACATTACTATAACAAATGTAACAAGAGCAAAGGTCAAATGTCAGGCCATTTACACATAATGTGTACAGGTTAGGGGTATGAAGGTAACCTGTCCAAAATACATGTACAGAACTAGTGATACTAGGTGGACAGGTGAGAAGAAAGACATCAGGACAAATGACAAAACATGTACAAGTCATACGCATGTACTCCGACAAATGTGAATGACAACGTATGCCCTGTGAAAGTCAATGTGGTAGGTTAATAGACTCAAAAGAAATGTGTCCCTCAGGGTGTCATGCAGTGTCACCGTTACAATGTCCAGTCCCCCATACTCTTACGTGAGCTCTGCCACTGATGGAAAGTGCAAATACCGGTGTACACATACGGTACATGATAGACTAATTAGTGTGGATAAGCAGCTGTTGGCCTGTGTGAGGAATACAACCCTCTGGGTGGGTGTGTCCTGCAATATAAATGTAATGGCATGTGGCCTGTGATGCCGCCATACAGTGTGTGTATTGGGGTCAGAAAGTTGATATCTTGTATCAGACACATACTCTGCAACTGTACAGATTTACGCAGAATGTGCAGAGTTCTGCCACATATGTTTGGTGTGTTCCACGTAACATCAGTACCATTCTGGAAAATTCCTGATGACTGAAGTCATGAAATAATGACAAACATGTGAGTTTAAGACACCAAATCCATCAGAAAAGTCATACTAATGCAAAACCTTTTATTGTGTCAACTATCTACGTTTGTAAGAGCAACATGTCAATACTGCCCCTATGTGTCCCACTATCAGTTAAGGCTTTGTCCAGATGTTTGCTCTAGGAGGTGGAGTGGTATGATCAGAAACAGATACATGTGTGAGGAAACAGCATTATCGACTGCAAGATAATGCAGAAGGTATGAAAAGCGCTGCAGTAGGACATTCAGTACTGTCCGCAGGTATGTGCTGACATGTCAAATGACACAGCAGTCTACATGAAGTACCTATAGGGCTGTCACCTTTTCAAATGATGATAGTGGGACATACCCACAGCCATGCACACAGCACAAATAGACATACACACAGCAAAACTAGGCCTTGATACATGAAGCCTCTGGCGTGTACGAGTAGAGTGAGAGTACAGCAAGGATAGATGTCTGCCAAGCTATACAGCAAACACCTGTAAGGGCGTGTAACACCGCCCGTAACACGGACGTTGCATGGACAATGTTGGGATTTGCAACATACCCCATTGGTATGTGAAAGCTATGCAAATATGCGATACATGAAACAGTCAGCTGTCCATGCAAGAGCAGAGTTATGGGCAGAAAAAATATATATATATATATATATATATATATATATATATATATATATATAGAGAGAGAGAGATACAGACATACACACACAGACACACACACACACACACACACACACACACACACGTGGCAGGGTTGAGAGCAGAACACGAACGTAACCACTGTACCACACAACAGCATTACGCAGTGACAGAACGTGCAACCGTGAGTAGTAGATCACGGAAATCACACAGGCATACGTCTAGCCTGTAGACAGCGGCATCAAAGGCAAGGACGCCGCACAGATGTTATGGTGAGTGAATACTGTAAAAGCAATGTACTGTTGTCATGCAGCTGGAAACACAAACACACACTTGGCAGGGCTGGGAATCGAACTTACACATAACTACCCTATCACACTACAGCATAATGCATTTACAGAACGCGCTACCGAGATTACTAAACACAGCAGACACACAGGCATTCTTCTAGGTGTGTGTCAACATCCGCAAAGGCAAAGACGCCAGCAGGATATATCTGTGGTGCGAAGCGTCTAAAAGAATAACCTGAGTTCTCAGGCGGACGGGAGCATGCCAACACACACACACTTGGCAGGGCTGGGAATCGAACTTACACCTAACTACCCTATCACACTACAGCATGACATATTTACAGAACATGCTACCAAGATTACTAAACAGAGCAGACCCACAGGCATTCTTCTAGGTGTGTGTCAACTTCTGCAAAAGCAAAGACGTCAACAGGATATAACTGTGGTGCAAAGCATCTAAAAGCATAACCTGCATCCCCAGGCGGACGGGAGCATGCACACACCCACACATGGCAGGGCTGGGAATCGAACTTACACCTAACTACCCTATCACACTACAGCATGATGCATTTACAGAATGCGCTACTAAGATTACTAAACACAGTAGACCCACAGGCATTCTTCTAGGTGCGTGTCAACATCCGCAAAGGCAAAGACATCAGCAGGATATATCTGTGGTGCGAAGCATCTAAAAGCATAACCTGAGTTCCCAGGGGGACGGGAGCATGCACACACATGTGGCAGGGCTGGGAATCGAACTTACACCTAACTACCCTATCACACTACAGCATGATGCATTTACAGAACGCACTACCGAGATTACTAAACACAGCAGACACACAGGCATTCTTCTAGCTGCGTGTCAACATCCGCAAAGGCAAAGACGTCAGCAGGATATATCTGTGGTGCGAAGCATCTAAAAGCATATAACCTGATTCCCCAGGTGGACGGGAGCATGCACACACACACACTTGGCAGGGCTGGGAATCGAACTTACACCTAACTACCCTATCACACTACAGCATGACGCATTTACAGAACGCGCTACCGAGATTACTAAACACAGCAGTCCCACAGGCATTCTTCTAGGTGCGTGTCAACATCCACAAATGCCAGGACGCCAGCAGGGATTGTATAGAGAGTGTATGATCTGACATAGTACTATCCCATGGTAGACATATACAACCACACGGCAGTGGTGTACTCGGGGCAACTATACATGTATGGAGCACTGCAACAACAATACATAGACACAGTACGCACCACAGACAGTACACCCTTCCATATAGCCACCCAGTGTGTACTCGGTAGGCATCCATCCTGACATTGAAGATGGACATCCGTTGCCTGGATGACCACCATGGCAATACAGGATGTCAACAGCCATGCCCATGCACAGAGGGACATCACTCACACAAGGTGTCACTGGCCATGGCCGCACACCTGGTAATATATGTCAGTTCGGACTGTACTGTGTGTCGATCTACACAACGGCGTACTGGGCATGCTCACACAGCTGCAGCAAAGGGCCATCTTGCATGCAGATGGAGTGTAAACACGGAAGGTCTCAGTTTGGACTGTACCGTGTGTCCATCTACACAACTGCGTACATGGACTGTACTGTGTGTCCATCTACACAACAGCATACTGGGCATGCTCACACACTTAGCTGTTGCAAAGGGCCGTCTTGCATGCAGATGGAGTGTAAACACGGAAGGTCTCAGTTTGGACTGTACCGTGTGTCCATCTACACAACTGTGTACATGGGCTGTACTGTGTGTCCATCTACACAACAGCATACTGGGCATGCTCACACACTTAGCTGTTGCAAAGGCCTGTCGTGCATGCAGATGGAGTGTACACACAGAAGGGCACAGTACAGCAGGGCACAGTAAGGTATAACTGTCCTCACGCACAGGGCAGTCACACATGCAGTGATATGTACACACACAGCTGCCATCACAGCTCTCACAGGTGCAGGTCACACACATACACACTGCAGTATACACTGTAGCTGTCAAGTCAGCACCATGTCGTCGGTGCAGCACTACACAGCCTTACAGTACCACAACACCATGTGACACATGACCACTGGGCTGTACAGAGGTGTACACCAGCTGTGCGGAGTACACATGTACCAACAGGGATCCAACAGGTGTTATGCATTGCAATGATACCAGTATACATGAACAGGTCAGCTCAAGACATACCACGGCCCTTACACAGCTGTGACACCTGACTGTTGCTGTACACCAATGAACACACGTCTGGATATGTCATACATGTAATTGTGTGGATGTGTGCATGGACTGCACACACAACACATACATACATAGCCTTTGATGTACCTCGTGCATAACAGTAGCCTGATCAATGCTACACACGCAAATGGAAGGTGGGTCCATGTCTGTTGAATGCTCAGATTACAGGGGGTAGCAATGTTGACCGGGACACATACCCTTGTACTGGTCGCCTGTGACACCCGTGATATCATACCACAGTCCATGTGTTATGTATGTCAACACACATGTCCAACAATAGCAATGCATACAAACATGGCAAAAGGAGACACATGTGACATCTGTACTGTGCATGCAGCAACCATGCATGTGCAGTAGCCAATGTCCGTAACATAGTTGCACTTAAGTACGACATGTAGTCGCAATGCAGACCCATCATTGACACCTGTATACAGTGACATACAAACAGCACGTATGGAGGGATGTGTATACATAACGTGGTGAACCACCTGTGTAGATGTATGTGTGCAGGGGGTGGCTCACAGTTGTGTCACACACCATCCTATCATGCCATGTATAAACAGTACGCTATGTTGCTGTTACGTGATGGTGCTGACATAATGCATACACAGCAGTCAGGTGTTACCAACTATATGTCACATGGCACCTGTAACACCTACAACCTCCCGTGTGCATATAGCAGCACATTTGCCAGATATAGCATTGGTACACATAATGTAATCAATACCGCTGCATGTCTATCAAACATGTCATCATATGGCAGGTGTATCATTCCCAGCACTGCCATGTGTGTCCGAATGTGTGACCAGAGATGCCACAGATCGCGGGGAATATGTCCCAGTTGTTACACATCCCTGTACACTGTTGTAGAGATCTGTACATACATCAGTGTGGGAAGCATGACATCGGCCAGTGTGGTGCATCACATACGTCGGCTGTCCGTATACACATGTGTGGTCACCACAGTGTGTGTGTGTCTGTATGTATGTCTGGTGCTTGGTGTGAGGGTGTATGCTAATATACGGTGAGAAATGATCACTAACCCCACGTGGTGACTAACCCATAACGGTGATGCAGTGCACTACCCTGTTGATGCCATAGGTCCCAGCCATACTGGCTATCTGTGCCTGTTCCTTCTCTGTGATACATCAAGTGGGTGCATAGTACTGTGAGGGTGATGACCGCATAGGCAAGGGTCCCCACCTGCACATTATTGGGTGTGTGTTATAGTGGTGTACACCCCGTGAATGTGGCCATGTTCCCGTACTGTTACAGGGTCCTACTGCTGCACAGTGTGGCCTCCAGCTACCAAGTGACACCTCACATCATCATTGGCCAGACCGTTGTGTACAACCCCTGCACCATGTCACCATACCTGTAATGTGTCCTGCTATGTATGTCACGTCTCTGTCCAGTGTAGCCTGTGGCACTGACCACATGCGTCAGGTGCAGTATATGTGCGGACATCTGTGTCATGTTGGTGTTTCCAACAGTCAGGTTGAGGGTACATGTAGTATGCTGATATTGCCAGACGTGCCTGTGAGTAATCCACAGTTACACGTGGGGGACTGCAAACACTGCTACCTGTAGGCACATGCAAGTACACCATAGGAGGGAACCAGGGTATCACAACCAACATGGTGCTACAGATGTAACCGAGACACATACTGTGAACACATCACAATGCATGCTGCACCTGCACTACATGGTATGACCGGTGCATGTCGACAGTACACAACCTATGCCACATGCACATCTCTCAGTATTCACACACAACCACTGCAACATACACATCCCTCACTATGCATACACAGGTAATATTACATACACCTCTCACTATTCTGTTCACCCTGTGCATCAGAATATTTGTGCATAACCCTGCACCGATGGTGTGGATGACAGGGATGCGGCACAGGATTCATCATATGCACAGGGAGATATGTTTGCCAGGGGCATAGGCTGCACCAATGGATAACATCATGTGTGTGTGTAAGGGCCGGTGAGTTGATTGGACATGTCTGTTCAGAATGCATGTGGATGTTGTGGAGCCCTACAGTTGTTTTTGCTGTGTGCGTGTATGTGTGTACACAGTTCTGCCATTTGTGAGGCCTACACGGGGTATAATTGACAGCTCCAGATTGTACAGAGCAGGTTGCACAGCTCACTGTGTCCGTCCACGGCCATGTGACCTGTGCCTGCCTGAGGTTGCACGGGCACTACCAGGTGGAGGTACAGAGTGGCTACTGTCCGACGACACAAGTCTGCTGGAACCGTGTCCCCACTGAGAACATCCAGGGCCACGCCCACGTGGCTTGCTGTGTCCTGGTGTTGACAGCGCAGCACCAGCTGCACTGCTACTGCTACCGGCACTATGGGAGTGGGCATGTGAGGTGGCACGCTCACGCCGACCTACACTAGGTGGTGTTGCTGGCCTACGTCCACGTGGCCTACGCCTCACTCCTACCAGATGTTCCAGCACAGACAGCTCCCACTCATGGATTGCCATGCCTCGATCAAGGATTCCGACCATTTCACCTAATCTCCTATCCAGAACATCAGCAATCTGCTCTTGAGCATTTGCCAATGCCTGGATGTTGTCATTTAGGGTATGGATAGCAGCCCTCTGCCCTTCTCTGTTCTGCCATTCAGCACATGCCTGTGCCGCCATTACAGTCTGGAACATGCGTCTGGTGATACCAGCTGCTGCGCTCTGTCCTGCAGGTGCATGTCTGCCAGAGGTCCTCCTACGAGCAGCACCGGCCACATGCCTGTGTGGCACATCTGCAGTCATTACACTGACACCATGGTGTGTAGACACACCTTCTGTAGCCACCACATGTTCCTGTTCCATGCTAACAGATGCTGACTGTCTTTCCTCTATGGCCACTGGTGATGCGGTATGTGTTGGCAGCAGAACTGTGTGCGGGGAAGAGAGGGACATAGCTGGGATGGTAACTATTGGCACAGATTCAGCCCCTGACAACCCTGCCTGTACCTCATGCATATGTTCATCACCACTAGTATCTGTGGGGACACTAACATCAGATGGACCGTAGGAGGGTAGCGCACCTACATCACCTGTGAATGCAAAGAAATACTGTAAAGTACAATAGACACAGACACAGACAGACACACACACACACACACACACACACACACACACACACACACACACACACACACACACACACACACACACACACACACACACACACACAAACACAGACACACACACACACACACACACAGAAATACAGACACACACACACAGACACACACACATACAAACACAGACACACACAGACTCACCATGCATGTGATTTGTCAGATGGCATGCAGCATGCCTGCGATACAGCAGAGGGCATGCAGCTCAGACATTAATAGTGTTAGTAAGCATACCTCCCTGGGGTGCACACTACAGCAAGCAGGTGTCATATCAGTAGCCATGCAGTTCACACAATCATGGTAGTATGCATGCATCCCCGTGATACACCATGTGGCCCAGAACAGGATAACAGTACATATGGCTGACGTGACCTTGACATGTTATCTGCTGACATGTGCATTAACATGCATACATGTCTGACACAATGGTGTCCTGACACATGTACAGCATCATAATGGGCTTCACATTGCAGTGTTGTGTGTATGCCCTACAGATAGAATGCATGTTTAGCAAATGTGCATGAGCATGGGAGGGTAGTGTGAGCCGTCTACATTGCTATACAGTGTGAAGTACAGACACTGTGCCATTGTATGGCATCATGAGGCATCTATTTTGCTGTAGAATGCATAATATGTACACATTGCATAGCCATAACTGCAACACAGTCATGATGTTCAACAGATCGTATATGGTAGACTTCAGTGACACCTCCAGTAGCTGTGCACAGGCTTTTAGGTTGTCCAGTGTACCACATCAACTGTATAATCAGTCAACTAAGGCTATAATTGGACCATGTGTGGACAATGTGCAACAGGGTGTATACACATCCCATGTAATGTCTGGCTACATGTCTCTGGCCATCCCCCATGGCCATGTGTGCACATGTGTTGGCCAATTGTGTGTGATGGCCATCTATCTCACATGTCTGTGTTGTCCCATATGACATACACCCATAGATGTCAGATATGTCACAATCCACAGGGCTATGCAGACAATGGGTTGTATGTTTGGTATGTGGGGTATAGGTCATGCGATAGTGTGACAATATTGCAGACAGAACACTACATGTCTGGGACATGTCAGGTGGCACATCACAATGTGTGCACTCAATGCAGGGGCATATGACACAATGGTGACACCTGTGGGCTGCCCATATCACAGCTCACTGTGTGGTACTGTGTGCATACCACACATGTTGTTCCAATGCATACTACATATGCCTCCATTGTAGAACACCTCTACTGTTGTATGCACAGCTGACCACACATGTCGCAATGACAAGTACTGTGGTTTCAAGTCGGTGTATCATTTTGTTTGTATATGTATAGCACATGGGTGGCCTGTGTGAATGATGAGTGATGCGACCTGCATATCGTGACTGGAACAAACATCAGGTGTGCAAGTGTTAACTGGCCACATGGCAAATAGATCTACACTGTAACATGCCTGATACTGATGACAGTCTCACCTGCAATGGACTCATGTCTGTGCGGCACGCCAGAGGTACCTATATAGGGGTGACACACCAGTATGAACATTATCCATGACTGTATGACAGCCACAGGTTGCACTGTGCATGTGAACACATTCACCTGTGTAATAGCATATAGTATGCACATGTGTGCATACACAACGTAGCATACTGTAGTATGCAGCATGTGTGTCCACATACCTTGCATATGTTGTTACTTTACATAATGTACAGTGACACATGCAACTACATGGGATATAATATCCATATGTGCAGTACTGACTTACCAGGCAACTCCAGGCTCATTGGGTGGGAGACATCCACCTCCACGATGGCAGCTAGTGTTTCTGGATGCTGTTCCCTGGGTGTCCCCAGACTGGCCAGTAGCTCCTCGATGTGTGTGAGTGGGGGCTGGGTTGGTGGCCCACCACCTGTTCTACCTTGTTCCCTGGCGATTGCAGTAGCACGCTGTTTTGCATGTCGTATCAAGTCCATGCAGTGTCTGCGCACCTGCGTGTAGGTGCGGTTATGAACAGCCACATCGTTCACCCTCCTGCGTAGATCCTGCCACAGGTCATCCTGCTGCTGGGCATGCTGTGGCACATGGCTGAACAACAAGTCATAGTTGTCATGGAGCTGTGGGATGAGGACATCATCCTCCTGGCGGCTGTATGCTGGGAGGCGTGTACGGGGCATTATCTGTAAGACATAATGATGGTGACAGGTCACAGTTTCAGAGATGTACAGAGATACTGCTGCACATACATTTCTATGACATCTACTACATCTGCACAGTTATCTTTGCAAAGCATCATGACACTGGCACGACTGACGTGTTTGTGTCACACACATGCCACACCCATTATGCATTGGATATCATCACCATATATGTGTGTCATCACATTGCAGTGTTCATACTCCATGTAAATGCTGTCTTGCTGTGGGCATGTCTATTTGCCTGCACTTGTGCTCTTACCTATCTGCACATGCCTAGAAGTGTCCACGGTAATGCTGTTGACCTGGATGCTGTGTATATGTCACATATCAACACAGATACAGCCGTAATGGACTTGAGCAGTGACAATGCACACATACGCATGGACACCTGTACATGCATGTGTTTTGCCATATACATCTACACAGCACTGTACAACTGTTCAACATCCTGCCATGGATCGCCTGTATTGCACATGTGATAGACATGGGACAATGGCTAGTCAAACGACATTCGCAGGGATGGTTATCAACCATAGCATGTGTGGGCATGGTTTCCAAGCTGTAACAGACAGCCATTATGCCACCGCAAGGTGCATCAGTGCCACATTACTGATCCAGTCAGTTGATAGCACATCGACCATGCGGCCATCACACCATGTATGACTGGGATGACATGTGCAGCTTTGATGGACAGGGTTGCATGGTATGGTGGGGTATGTCACATATATGGCACAGGGATCTGTCCAGCCTGTGGTGTTCCTAGTATTAGGATGGTGGCTGTGCATGACATATGTCTTATAGATCAGGATATGGACATGTAACATGTCCATCATCATGGTGTAGCAAATGTCTTTCAGCAAGGTAGACAGCATGCTGCATAGTGGAGGTGAGGATTGTGAAGGCTAGTATCGCACATCCATGCATAGCCATTACCCCTTAAAGGTGGTATGTGATCCAATATTGGTCACCACAGTGCTGTATATGCCTGTCCAGTGGTCTCCGTGCTCATGGATGGCACCCTGACATGACATGGGTACCTCATATGACTACCTAAGGGGCCTGGAGAGGTCACCAAGTCGGGGGGTGCACTGCACAGCACCATCGCTTACACAGTGTCCATAATGTTGACCACAGCCTAGGTAGTAGTTTATGGGTACAGGGATGTTCACCTAGCGGTGACAATGCTGGTATCATCCATCAGACTGTGCACATATGTCACACACCTCACCCACACAGCCCATTCTGTATGCTGTTCACAACACTGACACAGCTATACTGATAGGTCATGGCCATTCACAGCCTTACATACACAGGTGCCTAACATTTGTCTGTGTGGTATGGGCTACAATGAGGGTGGGGTACAACACATTAACCCTGTTCTACTGTAGCTGGCACTGGTGTGATGTGCACATGTCACTCTTGCACCTTTTGTAGTTGTGAGTCTGTCAACAGGCCACTGGTGGAACACTCCTGTGACATACAAAGGTATTTGTAATCAAATATCTGTGCTGTCTTGTACATCTGTACTGCTAACATCTACAGCGATAATGGTTCATGGACATGCACACCATACCCAGCAGGGTTATAGTGCGGTGCCACCCAAAATGACTGTCATCACCACTTGTGGGTTGATATTATCCAACACCCTATCTGTATTGTATGGTCATGCTAGGCACTTGTTCAGAACTTGTGAGCATGTCATGAGCTACTGATTACTATAGCACCCATTCCACACCATTTCCCACAGGTACACTGGCTGTCCTACACTTCCCAGCTTGCTTATGGTACAACAGCTGTTGTACACATGTAACGCACATATCCTGTGGGACATGGTTGTATATACAGGCATGTCCAACTGTCACGTACCAGTACTACTGCCTGTCTATATGAGGGATATGTCATACATGTGGCAATAGAGCAATTGTCTCATGTACACATTCAATGCTCACCTCCCAACATACGACACTACAGGCTGTGGGGGATGCACTTCTGCAGCTGTGCTGGGGGCATGGCTCTCAAGTGTACCTCATTATGAGGAACGTACCTCATTTGGGGTTCTAAAAGGTGCATGTTCCTCAAGGTTCCACATTGAAAGGGTCTGTCACACATTCATTGTTGGAAATTGTTTACCTGCTAGCCATGGCTAAAAAGATGGGAATCATATTAATTCATTAGAATATATTTTTTATACGTAAAACCAGCCTATTTTAGCCATCATATGCCCTTCCTAGTTGAAGCTGTTAGTAAGCCAGTTGTAAGTGTTCCACGTTTTGCCCATTTGTCACACAGTATGAGGGCTAATGTTCCTCATTTTGGGGACAGGAGGTTGACAGCTATGGCTGGGGGTAATGCTGTCACTAACCCTGACTGCACCTGACAGTCATTTGGGATGTGTAACATTCGCAACACACCCCAGCCATCACATAGTCTCACATGATCTACACCACTGGCCACACCTACGAGGACAACTTGTGCAGTACGTCTCCATACTCAGTGTAGGCACCAGAGGTAGCCCCCATCATGGAAGACAACATCACCAACTTATAGCCCACAGACTCATGTGTGCTCATCACATACAGCCAATAGGGAGTTATAACATTCACAACACACCAGTCATAGGTGACTCTGTAGGGAGTCACACTGCAGTTCCACACAGCAGGCTACACAAGGCGATAGTCGCTTACATCTTGCTGTTGGGTAACTGCTTCTGCAACATAACCTATGCACCCATGCCACACCTCACCAGGTACGATGTAACTGTCATTCTCCATGTTAATGTGACTGCCCTGTGATGCCACTTCACAGACTACATGTGCAGGGACATGCAATAGCTCACCAGTCTTATAGCCCTGAGGGTGTGGGCCAAGCCCTGGGGAGCATTTTGCATTCGTCCGGACACGATACCACTGTACAATGACCGACTGTGTCACTTCAACAGTTGCCTATGCTCCTATTGTTATTCCACAGGCATCTGGTATCTGTCCGCCTTGACTGACCTGGTCAAACACAATGCTGTGGCACAGATGACTTGCACCTGTCAGCCCTGGGAGTACAGCTCACATGTAAGGCTCTTGCTGCTTCTATACTGCCTGTCTTGCACAGTTTCCAATAACTGTCACCGGCAGGACAGGAACTGGCAGGCACAACATGGGGTCATGTGACACACTGCTTGCATCTTCCTCTGTGACGTACGCAGGCAAGGCACACCTTATAATGCACCACTCAAACATCTCTGCAGTGACTGGGACCTTCCTTTAGGCTCTGCAGAGCACACCTGCAATGACAGGTTATAGACAGACCATACCTTTCAGGAACATACCTGGACCGGCACACCCACAGCTGAGGGGTTCCCATATCCCACTATGTTTTGCACACATCCTGGCAAGTTACTTAGCACAATGCATCAGAGGTGCTCCACGTGCAACTAACTGTGTCCGGGACCGCTATACCCATTGTAACAAGCTACAGAGTCAACATCATACCCCACGGTTAACATACCTTCTTTGTTGCTATATTGGACAGTGGGCCTCAGACAGCTACTACTGATGTGTGACTGACACTACCCCACACTTCACTGGGATAGCCACACATGTACCAACACATCCATGAGTCATAACCTCCGCTCAGCTGGATCAACCCATACACACCACCTCCAAGACCTACATTAACCTTGGCATGAACACTACCACCATGTGACTGGTGTTACACACCTGGGGTTATCCCCTCACTGGTGGATTCCAAACATATGCTAATCAATCTTGTTAGCCACATCCCGGCACCACACCCATCACAGCATACACAGTACATGAGTACTACAACACCTACTACAGACGTCTGCTGACAGTGGTTGTTAATGTCATGACACCCGTGTAGATGGACAATGCACACACAAATGTTGACACATACCCCAGTGCACTTCATTAGCATGTACACAACTGCATGGATCATGCTATTCCACACAGAGCCATGATGGTACACACCAGATAACAGACGCCACTCTGGTGGTCATGTTCCATGGACATATGATGTACAACAACAGGTGTAGGCTGTTGCACAGTGGTGTACATTCCCATGTGTGGGGTGGCTCACTGGTCATCCGTGGTGGGGCCACAGGGTCCCTCATCACATACTCCAAGACTAGCTACATAAACATGACTGCCACACATTCTGGGGTGTACCACCAGGCATTATGGTGGTATGTCAGTAGTTGATGGCAACACCCACATCTGCTGTCACATACAACAGTCACTCAGGAACATTACAGACCCAGGTGATGTTGGCAACATGCTGGAGGATGGATTCAATGCTAACATTACACCCTCTCACTCACTACAGGGCCACAATCCATACATGAACATTGTGGTGTCCCTGTGGTCACACCTACACAGTACTGACCTACACTCTACATGTCCTGGGACACTGGCCCCATGTCACCTTCCAACATCCCAGGCTGTGATGTCCACCAACCTCTGAATGACGTCTCCCCACTAGGCTACCATATTCAGTAATAACCTTGTTTCAGACATTGTAGTCCCTGAATGGCACACAGCAGCATTTATCACACTACACACAGGTGGCACCACAATGCACGAGTGGGACTATAGTCCTACACACCTGACTGGACTGTTCTGCATGGCTATGGGGCACATCATCAAGGACGTCATTCACAGAGACATTGTTGGGCTCCCGTCCTTTGCTGCAACCCGGGTTGGGCTTGTTAGGGCCAGAGCATGGCCCCTACACATGGTGGACTCCTTTCATACAGTTACCAGGGCAGTTGCTGATGGTATGGGAGTCCACACATCCTACATTGTCCTCTCATTGCCTTTCAACACCATTCCCCATTCTGGTATTGACAACATACACATCCACCTGCACATCGTACCCTGTGTCTCAGGATGTTATGCAATGTGGCTCATGGACAGGACACACACAGTGAGGCCAGCATACCATAGTACCTACTACATGTCAGGTACATTTGGCATACCACAGTCCTCAGTCATAGGGCCCCTCATGTTCAGTATATGCTTCCCTGCGGAACAGGCTAGCACGGGGGACTTTCCCTGCCTAGCTTTCAAACCCCTGCATACAAAGCACCATGATTGCTCCACCAGCTGATACTGACTCCATCCATATGGGTGTCGCTGTGACAGATACATGATATGACTATCATGGCATCAAGCTGCATGACACAAGGTGCATGCACATCACCTTTGCATTACACCATTCACCCACTGACTATCACATGGGTGGTAGTCCCCTACATACATATCACATTGTACATGTTTGCAGTACACACATATGTCGCACCCACTCCTGTGGTTACCGTATTGCCACTGTGGCGTGGATATCCTTCTACGTAGCCACACCTATCTGTACTGGGTGTGTAGCTGGTACATAGGCACCCACTGTACCTCTGAACTCAAGACATCTACACACATTCAAGGGTACACCACCTCATTTAGGATGTACCTTACACAACAGCTACAGCTTTACATACCACAACATTAACACGCCATGACGTTTACTGAGCTCCGACAGTTTAAGTATGCGGCTACACTACGGACACCACATCTGTACACATTTGCATACTACATACTCAGGGGTGACCTCTGCTGATCAGACAGGGCCCATGTCCACAACATTATTAATGGATATTCTCCTCATACGCGACATAAGCAGAAGCCACTGTGAGCAACATGCTCATGGATATGTGCACACACGCCACAATGAGTGGGATGTGCTTGAGGGTTACATTCCCAAACCGGACACTCACCATGCTTTGGAACATAAGTCCTATGTACATCACGCAGGGCCACTCAGTAGCACTGTTCATGTGATACCTCCCTTGGTGGTTGGGAGACACATGTAGGCCTGGGATCACTGCAGTGGCTGTACTGTGCAGAGGTGCAGGTGACACATGGCTCTGCTGTTCACAGGACACTACCCTAGAGAGGTGCCACTAGTGTGAACACTGTAGTTGTATTTACACATGGACTTGCCAGACTGCATAGTACCCCACTATGCACATGTGAAGCTATTACATGTCCTTTGTGCATGGTTACTTGGTAGCCCTTCCATTTAGATTAGCTATCATGCTTTTACAATGTCCCATGCCTACAAGCCATATGTATCCTGTTATTGTACATGCCAATAGACAATACCTGTGGTATGCATGATATGCCTGTTATGCTGTGTAGAATATCTGTCATATCTACCTATAATACTATACATTACACATATTTCACATAGTATCCCATAATGCAAAGCATACTTGCACAGTGGGACCACCTTAGATATGTCATTAACGTTATATGCCCATACACATGCGTGCTGTGACAGTATATCAACATATACTACCCCCTTCTATGGCACGTCCTTGTTGGACATACCCTACCACTGACGGCGGGTTGTATGGAATTGTTCTGTTTAATGCCCTCATGTAGCATCCCTTGTGGTGTCTGTGCTGTGTACCTTGTGTCCCACTGCTGGACGCACAGTTTCTACAAGCGTTAGTATGCTCAGCAAGACATCACTACATAAATACCTTTCCCCACTTTATGCATTGCGGACACGTTTAATTAATGCAAACCAGGCTGTACATACAGTAAAACTAATTAATACAGATCATGCTATACATAACCTTACATATTGGGCATTCTAGATACCTTGTTATCATTACGGCGTGTCGTTTCTATCTCTCTCACAGTGTTTCAACTGGTATTCGGTACGAGCATACGGTTTGAATGTCTGGCAAGTCATCCTTATATACGTCGATACCTGTAACATGTGGATTCATCCCGCCAATTGGTGTTCCTGAGTGACTAATTACTTGCATATCAGCTGTGCAGCTACTCCATTCACCAATTACGTGGCAACAGTGGGGTATAATTGAATTCTCCACTTGGGCGTTGCCTATTTGCCCTACCTTCGGAGAGACGGTCTGTATTGTGTTTTGTTATGTGAAATTGCAACTGCTATGCATGGAGACAAGTATACTTTGGATTCATGTCCCCTGTGGATTGTGTGTGACAGGTAGAGTATTTGGTTCAACATGTGGGTGTACCTATCTTCCCAACATCTGATAACAGAGTATTGCAAACAAAACCTGTAACTTGGCTGTTTATTCCATCATACAACGCCTGCAATTTTGCATGACGCTTTAATTGTGTCTCTCACACGGTATGTTGAGGGTTCTGCAGATGTAATTGACTGACTGGATGTTTTTACTGCTATTACAGTCTGTATTGCTTTAGTTTCTAGTGTGGGGGATGTCGGTGGGTGTACGTAGCATATACAGGTTTGTGGGCCTTGCATTTCTACATAATCCATATATATGTGTGTGGGCTCCATCCCTAATTAGAGAGCTAACAGTTAGTAGACTTATGTTACGGGATTGTACGTTGGGCCGTTGTTAATTGGTTTCTATATCGTCTGCAGGTGAGCTTGCTACTTGTATACCTCCGGAATTGCAGCGATATATCAAGGGATATGTGTAAGTGACAGCTATCCCTTGTATTTCTGCCCCAGATATTTGCAGTCATTGCGGTTGTGTTGGTAAAAGAGCCTGTTTGCCATGGGTTGCCACCTTTTCATTTGGTCATTTTTGGACACTTGCGGGACACACAGCGGTGTTTACAGGCCAAAACGTAGCCACGGTCAGTACACAGGTTAGCACATACTTTTATCCTCAATACATACCTATTGTTGTGGGACTTTGGCTACTTATCATATTGCATGTAACATTTACGTTTCTTACATACAGACATAACTATTAAATACGACTATTACATTATATATGGGACATATTAATGTCCTACCATCTCGGACATTTGCCCTTTGTACTGTTTTATGTCAGGACACACCTGCCCAGGGTGGGGCTGTCCCTCCTACTGTGGGACAGGTAGTAACCGTATGCCTACGGCTAGCTATACCCACACCTACCGTACTGATCTGCCTCTGACTTGGCACTAACAAAAACATGTTGCAGACACATACACACATTACAGTCACACGAAGACGCACATGGCACCCTCAACGCACACTTACACAGACTACGGCACTCACAAACACAGTTGAACACAGTACCTACGTGGACTGCAACACCGGCAGCAGTGACTAAATGTCCCTTCATATCATCATACTATTACTCGCGGCTGTACTGTTCCTGTACTGTGTTCTATCGGTCTTTCAGCCTCTTGGTTACGCATGTCGGTATGTTACACATTCCATAGTTGGTGGTATCCTATTTATTTGTACCTCCAAGATGTTATGAATGTCGTTGAACTATCTATTATATTTGCAGATATCGCTGAATCCATCTATATCACCATATATCACTCTATTGCCCTTTCTATCTGTATTATATATATGCATATGTGTACATATATATATATATATATATATATATATATATATATATATATATATATATATATATATATATATATATATCTGGCGGGGAACGTGACAGGCACACAGCACCACCATATGCTGTAAGGCTCATGTACTGTTCAGGTGTTGGCATTCCGTGTTCCACTAGCTGTTGTGTTTACAATGTTTGAGGGCTGCCTATGTAGGAGTCACACATTGGGCCACCTATACATTACAATTTACAGGTGCTCATGTTTGTGTGCCATCCATTTTACTGTGTGTGCAGGTGGAGAAGTGTCAGTCCGTAGGGGCCTACACTGTCAGAGTATGTGCTATATGTTCCCTCTTTGCCAAGGCATAGGCATATTGGGCACACCTCCATCTGCCTACTGGGGCTGGCACAGTGTGTTCATGGTCTGAATCCCTCTGTGCCTGTAATGGCCTTGGCAATTGCGGTGGGCTATGAGGGCCTTCACCATTTTGTCCCTGCTGCAGCTGCTTCCGCAGGATCATATTATGTAGCATGGCACATACTATGACGATGTGGTCACACGTGCCTGGAGAGTACTGCAAGGCTCCACCAGATGTATCCAAGCACCGGAACCATGATTTCAGCATCCCGAACACACGCTCTATGATGATTCTGGTTTGTGCCTCATTATGGCGTTCTTGCATGGGTGTGTGTGCATTTCTGATGGGAGTCATCATCCACGGCTCCAGTGCATAGCCAGCATCCCCCACAAGATGGCCATGTGGGATGTTCCCCCTGACAAATACCTGATACAGCTGTGAGGCATGCCAGATATGGGAGTCATGATAGCTTCCAGGGCTGCCAGCACACACATCATGATAATGCCCTGGGCATTGCACATGACCTGGCAGTTGATGGAGTGGAATCCCTTGCGGTTTATGTAGCGCCTACCATGCTCACCGGGTGGTGACTTGATTTGTATGTGCGTGCAGTCTATCGCACCCAGTACCTCCGGTAGTGTGCCACATGGTGGAAGTGGCGATATTGCTGGCCAACTCCTCCTGAGTTCGGGGGAAGTATATCTGCTCATTGGCATGTGGTAACATGGCATCCAGGAACTGGCGTAGTACCCTGGATGCTGATGCCTGTGAGATACCCATTATATCTCCAGTTGGCCTTTGAAAGGTACCTGTGGCCAGTATTCGCAGGCTTACACATACCTTCGTGTCCACTGGGATGGGTTCCCCTCTGTTGTTTCTGGTTCTCAGGCGTGGCAGGCACAGCTCCACTATTTGCTGTAAGATGTCCCTGTCCACCCTGTAATGCTCTACTATCTCCAGGTCATGTATCCCCTGGTAGGTTACCCTTGGTCTGAACACTCTCCTTCTCCTCCGAGGCCTGCAGTGGTTGTCGGCATCATCCTCCACAACACCGTCGGTCTCTAACACATGCTGATGAATCACAGCTATGGCAGCTCCCAACATGTACATTTTAAAAGTTCCCCGTGTGTTTACACCTATGGTGCAGTGTTTGGGAATACACAGGTGTGTGTTGGGTGCTTTCACACTTTATACTATTGTGCTGTGAACACCAATGATGTCATAGGGTGTGTATGTACGATCGTAGCTACAGGTTATCTTATGTGTTTTACTGCCGGAACTACTATTGTGGTGCCTTTGGTGTTGAATTACATTTGCCTGCCGTGGATTACCTCTTGACCTTCCCTTTACATTTCTGCACATTGCACCTATCATTTTCTGGCGTGCATCCTGCAGCCTACTTTCATTTGTACTTTCCTGGACCTGGCGTATCTTGCGTTATGTGTGCTGCTGCCGGTCTGCTGTTGGTTTGCTTTGCTCTGCTGTGTCAGGTCTCCTATCTTTGTAATCCAATAACTCCCCTCCTTTCTTTGCATTCCAATGCCTCCCCTATCCTGTTTTGCAGGTTTCTGCAAGCAGACTTGTCAGCTGCCGTCAATTGGCCATCGTGGGTTGATTGGTGTTGATTGCTCATTAGTACTCCAATTACCCTACTTCCGCATTTCCTTCTTTTCTTCCCCTGACCTTCCTGTTTGTGCTATTGTTTGTGGCACGTGCGTCCGATTACTGGGTTTCAGGCACGTTTTCATCCCCGTACACATGTGCTTTTGGGCACCATGTGTGCTCTCAGCTAAATGATTCTATACCTTCCTCCCCACCCCTGTCCTGCAGCTTTGCTTAGCAATGGACAGGCCAGATTTGCATTGCTCCAATGTGCTTACTGCTACGGTGGCACACCCCTCTGCTGATGTCATGTATCTCCTCTGAGCCACTCCTCGGTGTTATACCGCTGCGCCGTATGGTACAACCTTCATCCAGCGGGACATTTGCGATTCAGTATTATCTGCCTCATTTGCATGGCATTGACTACTAATTCATAGTTACCGTGCCGAACACTATCGCAGGCCCTTAGCAACCCTTGCACCTTGGTTGTGGTGTTCCATGCCTACCATTGTGTATTATGCTGTAAACCTGATTTCTATTACGTTGCAATTTTATGACATTTATATATTATTTCTTTATGTTACAGCTTCCGCACACATGCCCTGCGGTTGTGCTGTGTGTTACTGTGGACATGACATTAAATGTTGTTATTTACGTGGTGTGCATCTTTTCTTATACCATTGGCTGTGTATTTCGCCATTGGCATATGTTAACGCTGTGATACCTGGGTCTGGCCCTCTTCCATAGCTCCGATGTTCTGTTTGGGAAAATGTAAACCGTGTTTTTTGGTTTACATTTCCGTGAGCTTACGCTAAGCCTGCACCACTTCATGAATCACTATATGTTTTCATTTGCATGGTGTGACACTGCACATGGGATGATTAGCATACCTAAGCAGGGGGCTGCGCAGTTCTGGGGTACGCCGGTAGTGCACGTGGAATTGGATCATACCTGAATCGCTTGACGGCCATATTTGGCGTTATACCGCCTACGCTATGCCTGTGCCTGGCGCAAGCTTCATGAATCCCGGGGAACGTCCATCTCATTCATTTTATATTTAGTAAGCCAAGTGTCCAACTTCACAAAATTGTTGGCATAAGTGTCATTATTGTTGTTGTAAAAAGTGACATTACCCACAAAGGTAAATTTACGGTCCAAATTTACAGTCTAAACTGTCTTTAAAAAGTCTCTTAGTACCTTGACTGCTGGTAGTGTTACTATGCACAAGCCTGTTACCTAAAGTACCAGGCTGAACAGTCATTTTTCCTCTTCTCTCTGTTTCAGTTTGTTGAGTTCTGAAAAATGTTGTGAAAATCATCCAAACTGTTGTTACGATTGCCAACAGTAGTAATAACACCCCCAGCACTGTTGTTTGCCTCCGTTTGCTGCTCATGGCTCATTCTGGCATTTTCATTCCAATTTATTTCCTGATTACCAGGCAAAGCAAATTGTGACACCAGAGACAGCAATGATTGGATAACAGTTGTGAGTAGTCCCACCAACTGCGATAGTTGATCAATAAGCATTCGAATTTCACCAATGTCTCCTCCTTTCCTCCAGTCCTCTGGATGTGAATATGGTTACCCTTCCATATTCACAAAATGAAACATATAAATGAAAAAAGTGGAAAAAGTAATCCAGTAACAAAACTTCTAGATGCCACCACAGCAAATGTGATACTTAACAAAGTATCAGTACGACAGATACATAGTAATAAAATGTCACCTTAAGTTCTGATGTAAATGGCAGTACACCCAGATATCACCACGATAATAGTGTGCCATTGAGCACTTCAATTCCAAAGTTAGAGACAATGTGTCAGCGTATCATTAAATGCTTAACTGCTGAAAGACATGACATCAGTACGGCAAAAGCGATGTTAAAACCACCTTCAATTCATATTATAAAAGACAATGCGGCCAAATATCACCACAACAATGCTGTATCATTAAACTCTTTAATTAATCACAGAATAAAAACAGAAGCTTCTTGTAAGCGCTTTCGGGTTACAACAAACCCTTCATCAGACAAACAGTCATCATTCATAATGACAGCATTTAAATAGTATAAATTGGCGCCAAAAATTCACCTTAAAGAAATACTAGCCATATTATAAATGTCATTATTAAAAACGCTTAGATAACCCATATCATTTAATATCATAAAACATTCAAATATGCATTATATTTAAAAGCAATATATAAATCAAATGCATATACAAAAACAATGAACTAGTGTGAATAAAAACAATAACAAACTAGTTCATAATAAAAGCAACAGATATCCATTCATAATATATATGCTTAAATATTAATGACATTAACAGTTCATTATTGCATATAAATAAATATCAAAATCAAATATTCTATCTGCAGCTACAATATCAAAAATATATATATCAATAAATCATATATAAAAAAGAAATAATTTCATATCATATGATAAAATATATATTAATATATATATATATATATATATATATATATATATATATATATATATATGTATATATATAAAACAATAAACATTAAAATACTTTAAAAGTATATATAAAAAAATAAAGTGTCATGGTTTATGTTTCAGTAATAATATTATATATTATAAGAGATTTGTTGATGATGTGTTTTTTCTGTGGAAAGGTAGGGACACTGATCAGGAAACATTTATAGATTATATTGACCATACAACTAGTTTTTTGACTTTTGAAGGTAAATGGTCGAAGTCAGAAATTGAATTTATAGATGTTTTCATTACTAGAGATAATGGAAGATTTACTACATTCCTGTACAGAAAGAATTGTAGGAAGAATAGCTTATTACATCGTACTAGCATGCATCCAGGGCACATTTTTCAGAATATTATAATTAATCAAGGTAGAAGAATATCACATCTAACAAGTGATGATAATGTATGTATTCAAACTATGGTTAATTTAACGAATTAATTTATGGAGAGAGGTTATTCTCATAAAGAGGCTGATGTTCTTTTAGATCATCAGGTTATAGATAGAAATGGGAAAGGGAGACCATACTATAGAAAGAATATAGTTTCACAGGCTAATAGACAAAATAATAATAATCAATCACATACTAAAGTTAGACTGAATATTCCCTATTCCAATAATAATAATGACATAAAAGAGATCATAGATAAAAACTGGGCTATATTAACAGCCAATGATGAAATAAGAGAATTAGTAGGTTTGAGACCAAGTTATAGTTATCATAATAATAAATCACTTAAAAGGTTACTATGTTATGACAATAAGAATAGCTATAGACCTAAAGTCTTCTCTAATAGACAGGGAACCTTTCCATGCCGAGGATGCAATCAATGTTCATATATGATGGCAACTGATAAGTTTATACATGCAGACATTGAGAGGATATACTACTTTAAGCATTATGCTGACTGTAAAACTAGAGATATAGTATATCTAGCAAGTTGTCAGAAATGTCATTCCTTCTACATAGGTAAAAGCAATAGAACTTAAAGAGAGAGAGTAAGAGAACACATTTACGCAATAAATCATGAGGATGAAACTAATGCACTAGCTGAACATGTTTTAAATAATAGTATGGATCATAAGTTTACATTTATGTTTATTAAAATAATTTTAAAAAGCAATAGATTAGGTAATATTAGGAATTACACTGAACAGGAAGAAAATAGATGGATTATTCGCAGGCAGTCAGATAAAGGGAAAGGTCTAAATGACAGGACAGCAATAAAGCCATTTTTGATTAATAGGCCATTGAAACATAAACCATGACACTTTATTTTTTATATATACTTTTAAAGTATTTTAATGCTTATTGTTATATATATATATATATATATATATATATATATATATATATATATATATATATATTTTATCATATGATATGATATTATTTCTTTTTATATATGATTTTGATATATATATTTTTGATACTGTAGCTGCAGATAGAATATTTGATTTTGATATTTATTTATATGCAATAATGAACTGTTAATGTCATTAATATTTAAGCATATATATTATGAATGGATATCTGTTGCTTTTATTATGAACTAGTTTGTTATTGTTTTTATTCACACTAGTTCATTGTTTTTGTATATGCATTTGATTTATATATTGCTTTTAAATATAATGCATATTTGAATGTTTTATGAAATTAAATGATATGGGTTATCTAAGCGTTTTTAATAATGACATTTATAATATGGCTAGTATTTCTTTAAGGCGAATTTTTGGCACCAGTTTATACTATTTAAATGCTTGCATTATGAATGATGACTGTTTGTCTGATGAAGGGTTTGTTGTAACCCGAAAGCGCTTACAAGAAGCTTCTGTTTTTATTCTGTGATGAATTAAAGAGTTTAACGATACAGCATTGTCGTGGTGATATTTGGCCGCATTGCCATTTATAGTATGAATTGAAGGTGGTTTTAACATCGCTTTTGCCGTGCTGATGTCCTGTCTTTCAGCCATTAAGCATTTAATGATACGCTGACACATTGTCTCTAACTTTGGAATTGAAGTGCTCAATGGTACACTATTATCGTGGTGATATTTGGGTCTACTGCCATTTACATCAGAACTTAAGGTGACATTTTATTACTATGTATCTGTCGTACTAATACTTTGTTAAGTATCATATTTGCTGTGGTGGTGTCTGGAAGTTTTGTTACTGGATTACTTTATTTTTCTGCTGGACTCCTTTAATCTGCTTCTGCTTTTTCGTTTGCTTACTAAAGTGGAAAAAGTGCCTCAATTCAAACTAATAACCAAAAAATAAGGCACTGGAAGGTTCACCAGATAAAACCACGAACTTTATTAGATACAAACTATGAGAATATAACAAAACAAATGCCTTAACTGAATCACCGCATTTTCATCATTACTTCATCAGATGAGCATACCAATTTCTACCACCATTTTATATAGTCCTTGATTAATCAGTTAACAAAAAATCCCAAATTTAAAGCCACAGTACAACATTGTCAGGTGCATGAAAATAAAATGCAGTAGATAAAAAAACTTGTTAGAAACCTTTAAAAAAGACTGAACTTTGGGAACAAATGAAACTGTGAGGTGTACATAAAGTATATATAAATTATATATATGTAAAATACATACAGTGTTAAATATTAACATAAAACTAAATGTCTTAAAAATGACTTAAAAATGAAAATACAGTTACATAACATATTGTATAAAACAGAAGCCTCTGCTGGATAAAACCATTAAAAGTATGAAAGTGTTTGAATAAAGGTACCCAGCATTTTCAAAGTTTAGCTGCCTTCAACTTTAATACAGGCTTCAATGAAACCGTATCATTTAAACCTATCTTTGGCAGTGATACTTATGATCCTGGTAGTACTGAATTGCCCTATGTCAAGGCAGATAATATGTACAAAGGTGCTTTGGTTATTTCTTATGATGTGGAAGCCAGGCTGGCTAGAAACATCATAGAAGATGAATGGTGTAGATTTGCTAGTACTTTTGATTCACAGTACATTTTAGATAATTTAAATGTATTTACAAAAAAGGGCCGTAGCATCAATAACATTTTGGAAAATGGTGCATTTAAAGCCAATAACTGTAATTTTGGTAAGTGAGGTACATTCAAATGTGGCAGCTGTGCTCCATGTCCTTACGTCAAAACTGGTGATGCATACTATTTGAAGGTTAGAAATAGGTACATCAAGACCATAGGTTTTGCCAACTGCAACACACATGGTATCATTTATGTAGTTTTGTGTGATAAATGCAATGCATTTTACATAGGCAAAACTGAAAGAAAATCAAAATTGAAAATGTATGTGCACAGATATGACATAAGAAAGATGAACACAAATAATGCTTTATATAAACACCCTTTCAATTGTATAGGAGCAGATTTTTATATTTTTGTAATTGAGACGCTGCCTATTGCCCCTAGAGGTACCCCTTGGGAGACACATCTAGAATACAAGGAGTTGTACTGGCAGTTGGTGCTGGAAGCTAACAAATACCCTGGTTTAAATTACATGATTTCACTGAAGCCTGTTTTAAAGTTGAGGGCAGCTAAACCTTGAAAATGATGGGTAGTTTTATTCAAACACAATTTCATACTTTTAATGGTTTTATCCAGCAGAGGGTGCTGTTTTATACAATATCTTATGTAATTGTATTTTAATTTTTAAGTCATTTTTAAGACATTTAATTTTATGGTTAATATTTAACATTGTATATATATATATATATATATATATATATATATATATATATATATATATATATATATATATATATATATATATATATATATATATATATATATATATATATATATATAGATAGATATAGATAGATATAGATATATATATTTGCACCCAAAGTTCAGTCTTTTTTAAATGTTTCTAACAAGGTTTTTTCATCTACTGCATTTTATCTTCACGCACCTAACAATGTTGCACTGTGGCTTTAAATTTGAGATTAATTGATGTTAATTGATTAATCAAGGACTGTATAAAAATGATGGTAGAAGTTGGTATGCTCATCTGATGAAGTTGCACTGATGAAAACACAGTGATTCAGTTAAGGCATTCATTTTGTTTTGTTCTCATACTTTGTATCCAATAAAGTTTGTGGTTTTATCTGGTGAACCTTCCAGTGCCTTATTTTTTGGTTATACAGGACATGGACATTGTAGAGTGCTACAAGGTATAAAGGGACACACTACAGGAACTCTGTGACCTCTGCCGGCCTCATCTCAGAGACAGAGCCTTTACCTTCCCATGTATTGGCTGTGCACTGCTTGCATCACAGTCAACCCTGAACTAACACTGTGCCAACTGCTGCATTTACAAGGTAAGTCCTAAACATGTACTGTATTGCATAATTTTATTATGGCATGTCCTTGTATTTCATCACTTGGTAGAATAAGCAAGTAAAAGGTGGGAGATTTGTACAGAAATTAATGTGACGTAACAGCATGTGTCCATTAGCATGTAGTAGGGCTCAGGCATCAAAGATCCACACATTCATACCTCTCCAAAGTACTGATAATAATTGCATTCCCTCAGTTTAGCACCATACATTTGTAATGGGAAATGCTTACAGAGAGAATTTAGAAAATAATGAGACCCATTGCAGTTTCTGACTTCACAACTCTCACAAGATCAAACAGGCAGGATGCAAAACAAGGAGATTAAAAAGAGCAACATGTCCTTGTATATGCCATAACAGTAACTCAGCTTGGTCCCCCCTTTAAAAAACAGCATACATTTGTATGTGCCTAACAGGAACCCACATTTGCCTCCCCAAAAGAGCAGTCTATGCTTGTTTGTGCTATCCAACCTGCCCTTCATTTGATAGCAATTGCATAGCATAGTATCCCCAGTTAATATCCTTACACATTTTAAGGTAAATGATATAGATTGGCTTACACACTGCATGTCTGTGAGTACTGGTCAGATAACTGATGAATAACCAAAAAACATAGAATTGCAAGAAAGAGCTGTATATTTGCAAGCAATAATCCTAACAGGTTGTATTATCCCTAAGTGTACAACATCCACATATATTAAATATAATAAATGTACAAATAGCAGTTTTTGCCTTCATAGCAGTAAACATTCAGTTGGACTTGGTTGTGTGAGGAATTATTTATTGATTTATTTATTTTATTTTCAGTTTGACTACCGGGAAAGTCCACTGGGCCTGAAAGTGCCTGTTTTCAGTGGAGGCCCGGGGAGAAAAGCTCCATAAGCAATACAGTAAGGGTTACATAATTTTTAAAGGTATAATACATATAGAATATCACTACAGTAAGGAAATGCATATGCCTAAAAAGCATGGCATACAACACAGTTAGATATTAGAGAACATCACAGTTTACAGGTGTTAGCATTCAGAGCAAACATGATCAACTGTCTTCTTAATAAAAGATCTAAGGGTTCTTGCATTCTTATACTAGTAGAGTGGAGACAGTTTACATGCAGTTATTCAAAATAAGTAAGGTATATACCTGACGTGCAGTCAATAGAAGTAATTTGTTATTTACATTATATACAAATTTGAAATCAAGTGAGAGTTGCTTAATCAGTTACTGATAGCTTGAGTCTGTTCTAGGAGAATAGAAATATGAGTTAGAGGGAGGTTAGGAGCAAGGATTATGAAGAACTCCTAGGGGAATTTCCTTAAATTTAGTTAGGGTGAAAGCAGGAAAATTTCCATTTGGATGACAGGTATGAGAAAAGCTGGGTTTTGAAGGTTTCTGAGTTTGATATAGTCCTAAGTGAGGGAGGGAGAGAACTCCATTTCTTGCCTAGTGAGAAAGAGAGGAGACGTTGGCCGGCAGGTCATTTGGGTTTGTGGATAGAAATTAAGTTTTGGTGTTCAGATCTCAAAGTTCTATTTGGGATGTACGGGGGAAGGATGTTTGTTAGGGCTGGACATTTATCTGGGTGAAATATAAGTTTGTGAGCAGTGGTTAGTTGTAGGAAGTCTAGGTGGTTAGAGAGTTCTAGCCAGTTTAGAGATTGTAGGGTAAGGCAATGATGAGTGAAGTTTTTGGATTTGGTGGCAAATTTAGAGATCTTATTATAGCAACTTTCAAGTTCAGAGGTGATGGAAGAAGTTAGATTAGTTAGAAGAGGGGGTCTGTATAAAAAGGATGGCAGAAGGTAAGTAGTTGCCAGGGTATGCCTTGTGGAGTTGGAGAGAAAGAGGTTATTCCTATAAAGCACACCTAATTTCTGGTGGGTTTTCGTTATGTTTTGTTGAATGTGGATATCGAACTTGAGGTGTTCGTCTATAGTAATACTTTGCAAAAGGGACAACTTCTATAGTTGAGTTGGTTTGGCTAAGGATTTTGAAAGCATTTTTGTCATAAGAGAAAGCCCTGGAGGGAGGGAAAAGTAGTATTTTTTATTTATTTGAGTTGAGAGAGAGGTGGTTTTGGTGCATCCAATTCTTAGTGGTTGAAAATGCAGTTTGGGTTTTAGTTAGTAGTTCAGGAAGGTTGGAGGCAGCACAGACTAAAGTTGAGCCATCTGCATATTGGATAACTGTTGGTCAGGGATGGCAGTGTGAAAGTTATTAATGAAGATGTTGAAAAGCATAGGACAGAGGAAGGAACCCAGAGTTACACCAGCAGGGGTTGGTAAGAAGGAAAAGGTAGAGTTCTTCCATCTGACTGCTTGAGGTCTGTCTGACAGGTAACTGGAGAACCAGTATAAAGTATTTGGGGAGAGATGAAGGTTGGAGAGATGACAGAGAAGGTGTTTCTGGGAAATTGTGTCAAATGCTTTAGAGAGATATAGGAGTACTGTGGATACTAGGAGTCTGGAATCTCGGGCTTGGTTGACTGTTTCTAGGTAGGAGAGTAGACAGTTATGATGCTATGGCCAGGGTTGAAGCCATGTTGGGTGGGTATAAGGAGTTGATTCTGGATTAAGAATGGCATAAGTTGGTGGTGGACACATTTTTCTGGAATTTTGGAGATTGGAGAGAGTAGGGCATTGGGGCAGAAATTACAAATATTGGTGTTTTTGCCTCCTTTGTGAAGAGGAAGAATGTAGGCTGAATGCCAGAGTTTGGGTACATATAATTCTTTTATGGATCTATTTATTAAGATGCTGATTGGGAGTGCAGTACCATCAGCAGCACATTTTAGGAAGGAGGAGGGTATGTTATCAGTGGCATTGGAGCATGGCTTTAGTTTGGATAGGAGTTTTTTTATAGTATTGGTTGAGACTGGTTTGAGCTCAAATATAAGGGGAAAGTTATTAGGGTTGTTAGAAGATGAAGAAGGAGGGATATGTGGATTGTTTGGGAATGTTTTGGTTAGGTTAGCAATGGTTTCTGTAAAGAATGTGTTGAAATGTGAGCTTAGTTCAATGTCAGTTATACTTGGGTCAGGGCAGGGATTATTCCTGGAGCCTGGATGGAGAAGAGAATTAACTGATTTCCAGAATTGTTTAGGGTTTTTATTATTGTTGAACTGAAGCTTATTGTAGTAGGTTTTTTTTGTCTATGGTGATTAGTTTTTTTTTTTTTACATGGTTGTGGAGTTGGGTGTATTGGAGCAGGGTAATGGGCATTTTATTCTTTTGGTAAAGCTTCAAGGATTTGTCTCTCTGATGCATGATTTGTTTCATTTCTTTGGACAGCCAAGGAGCAGTATTAGCTTTAATTCTTTTGTTTCTTAGAGGGGCTAGGGAGTTAAGAGTGTCTAGGAAGACAGAGTTGAAATGTTCTAAAGCTTTGTCAAGGGGAAGGGTATTTAGGGTTTGCCAGTTCATTTGTTTGAAAATATTTGAGAAAGTCATGGGGTTAAAGTTGCTAAGATTGTGAGTGGGAATGTAATGGTGCTGGTATGGGGTGGAGGTAGTTGAGCGATGAATGAAAGCAGGGAGATGGTTGCTAAAGGTGTCTGGGATAGTGCCAGAGTGAGTTATGTTATTTGGATGGGTGACTAGGATACAGTCTATAATGGATCCTGGGGAGTGTAATTTGTTAGGTCGGGTGATAGAGTGGATTACTTGGGTAAAGTTGTAGAGGTTAATGGATAGGGAGGGAGGGGGACTGTTGATTTTATTCCAATTGATATTAATGTCGTCTAGAATGCAAGTTTCATAATTAATTTCAGTTGAGGCTCATTGAAGAATATCTTCAAGGGTAGAGATGTTGTCACCTGGGGAGATATATAGGGAAATAATGCAGATATTCTTATGTTTATTCATTCTTAGAAGACTGACTGTTAGTTCAGTATTTTTGAATTGTGGGGTTGGAATTTGAAGGGGGATTAAGGTAAGAAGGTTAGAGTAGATTAGAGCAGAGCCGCCACCTTTTTTATTTAATGGGTCATTTCTGAGGCTGTGGAAACCAGGAGGTAAGATTTCTGAGTTAGCAATATGGGGTTTTAGCCAGGTTTCAGTGATGGCTAAGATGTCAGGTTGGTTATGGCTTATCCAAGCTTGTACTTGGTGTACTTTGTTGTTGAGGCTCTGGGTGTTGATTGTGAAGAACTTAAGAGTGTTGTGGGAGAAGGCAGAAGAAGAAGGGGAAGGGGTTGTTTATCGTGGGACAAGAAGGGGGTGGGGGAAGGAGATGTTTGTAGTGGGACAAGGACTGGGGTTGGGATGAATATCTCCAGCTAAGGCTAGGACATTACAGGAGACAACTTTTAGCCATTTGGGTTTATATAGTAGGAAGCTAGCAGTAGTTTAGGAGTAAGAGTTTTAGTTGTGGTGAAGTGTTTGGAATAGAATAGGTGCAGTAGGTTAGGTGGAATAAGAAAAGAGGAGATAAGTGGAAATGAGTGCATGAATGTGGTTGCAGGTGAGTGTATGGGATAGTTTGAGTAGAAGGTAGAATTGGGGGTACTTTGGTGGAGTAAGAACTAGCATAGTAAAGGGGAATTAGGAGTACAAGAAGGGAACAGGGGGCCCAGAGGATATAGATAATTGGGGAGGGCATGTCTAGTCAAGAGGTGTATTGAAGGGAGTAGTTAAGTGACAAGGAAATGGCTATTAGAGAAGAGAGGTAAAGAAAGAGATAGGGTTATATTTCTTTAAAAGGAGAAGAGGAGGAGACTATGAGTGGAGAAGTATAGGGGATAGTAAAGTTTATTAGTTGGAGGGGTAAGGGGGGGTGAGGTGAAGAGGACAGAACTATGATTAGTTAATTGTGCTGAATGGGAGGAGTATGGGAAGAATAAATGTAGGCATACTGGGGTGGATGGGAATAGGGGGCAGGGTAGGGAAGCGGAGTGAGCCCACAGGGAGAATGGAGTGGGATACACCCACAGAGAAGCTTCTCAGGGAGAGTTGAGAAACAATCAGTTTAATCAGGTAAGATATGGCAACTGTTAAGTTGTGTAGGCAGAAAAGTGGGGGGAAAGGAGAAACAGTGATTAGATAGGAGATGTAGTAGAGAGCAGGGAATTGGTCCACTGGTGTGCAGGGGAATTGGCCACGGCATGAGCAACAGATTCAGTACAGGTGATTAGTTAACACCTTTTCAGGTTAAGCAGGACATACTTCAACAGTCCTATATTGGAGGGGTACACCCACATAGAGACATGACCACAGGTAGCTCCAGGTATGGAGGGTCAGAGGCTGGATAATATGGGAGTAGTAGTTTGCTGACTTACAAAAACACAATGAGAAATAAAGGATTAGGGAGGTATATGGCCTTTAAGGGGGGAGTAAGAGACAGTCTATTGAATGCTAATAATACAGGGGGCAGTTGCATGAGTAGTATTATGAAGTGTGGGAGAGCTGTTTGCAGGCAAGTGTAGAAGACAAATGGCAAATGCTGGTAACCCTGGGAGGGTTACATGAGGGGAATGGAGTGGAGGTGTGAGTATGGTGGGTGATAGCAGTGAGTGGAGTAAGGTTAGTAGATATGAGAGGGGTAGGATTTAGGGGAGTGAAAAGAGAGTGACAATGCAGCAAAAACAGTTTGTAAGATATAATTATTTAGGTTAATGCAGATAAAAAAACTCTATAAGACAACGCAGCAAAAAAACAGTATTTAAGATACAATTATTTAGGTTAATGCAGATAAAATACTCTGTAAGAAATAAACATTGATAAACAGCAGGACTAGACAGGTAATATGCAGTTCAGTAAGTCAAAACAATGCAATCTCATAATAATTAAACAGGTACAGGTATAAAGTGGCCCAAACAATCAGCTTCAGAATATAATGAAATCAGGCTTTGAATAAGTGTTCAGTTAAAGTATTTAGCCAATCCTCAGTCGGTAAAAATGTGTCTCATGGGGGAAATATAGTGAATTAGGAATAATAAGCCTTGTAATATGTAGTTAAAGCCAAATAGTGATAGACGCTTAATAACAAGAAGTGAAGGTTCTAACATCTGAGCACCGTCTGCAGAGAAACAACCTTCCTCTAGCAAGCACTCAAAGTGCCACGTGGGACATGGCTTCCAGATATACAATAAGGTTTCAGGCATGCATAACTTGAGTGCACGGCCACCACAAACAAATCTATGTAGCTTAGCAACACCTATAGCACAATGGAAGTTAGAATCCGATTAAGATCTGTTGCAAAGGCTAGTGGGGCATGCAGGCATGCCTTCATGCATCAATCAGGCGTAACTATGTAGTTTCAATGCCAACTGCACAAAGGGACTTAAATTCATGCCATATATATAACAAAAAGTCAGGCGAAGAGATCGGACATGATTGAAAACATCGGCCAGACCATATGGAGGAGTTATTTATACCATACACTGCCAGGAATCCAACCCTGCTGTTGCTCAGCCAGGACTAAGCTTGGAGGTAGAAATAGTAAGCCTCCCTCTGGTCATGGACTACAATTCACAGTTGCCAGATTGCTCTGGTGAAAAATAAAGCAGGGGGAAAACAAAATATAGCAGGTATGGGTTAGGACAGAGCCTATGGCTTGCATGCAGCACCAGAAAGAAACGCCCAGTAGCTCTGGAGGTGTTACTCTGTTAGAGGGGCTCAGTACTTTAAACCCAGTGTTTAGTGTCTTTCAAAATGCAATGCAACCATATCCTAGGTGTCCAAAGTTGAACAAAAGTGTGCTAAGGTAAATTAATATGCCCAGTAGCTCCGGAGGTGTAATGCTGCTAGAGGGGCTCTGTACTTTAAACTCAGTATTCATGGTTATTAAAAAATGCAATGCAACCATATCTTAGGTGTCCACAGTTAAACAAAAGCATGCTAAGGTAAATTAATACACTGAAGGGACCGAACAGATAGATACAGCATGTGAGGACTACAGTTATGAAAGGAAAATAGTGCTCAACATTTCCTGCTAATGCAGCTTAAACACTACAAAACATTTCTTGCTGTTGCAGCTTAAGACGCATAAAGGACTCAGTGTCCCATTACTAGACACAAAGCACAAATCTATGACAGTTGCACAAAATTAAATACAGTTATTTCAGTTGAACATCATTACTGTTGGCTCACCTGTAGCTGACCACACCGAGGGACCGATAGAAGACAGAGGGTGAGTGAAATAAAGATGGTGCAGGAGTGCCACGCTAAGTTTAAATAACTGTAAAGGGTTATGGGGAACCTGGCATATCCAATAGATATGTCCCAAAAAAGGATCTGTGATCAGTTACAGGTAGCAGGAGGGAGATTTAGAATTAACAGAGGCAGGGAAGGAAAAGGTAAGGAGTGGGGAGAGCAGTAGGAAGAAGGATAGCAGTAGAAGTGAAAGTGCAGTAATGATCAGTATAGAGCCGAGGGAAAGAACACCATCTAGGTGGTACACCCACAGAGAAGCTTCTCAGGGAGAGTCCAGAAACAATCAATTTAATCAGGTAAGATATGGCAACTGTTAAGCTGTGAGAGAATAGGAGAGCAGTGTAGGCAGAAAAGTGGGAGGGAAGGAGACATAGTGATTAGATAGGAGATGTAGTAGAGAGCAGGGAATTGGTGCACTGGTGTGCAGGGGAATTGTCCACCACATGAGCAACAGATTCAGTACATGTAATTAGTTAACACCTTTTCAGGTTAAGCAGAACATACTTCTTCAACAGTCCTATATTGGAGGGGTACACCTACGTAGGGATGTGACCACAGGTAGCTCCAGGTAGCAAGGGTCAGAGGGTGGATAATATGAGAGGGGTAGTTTGCTGACCTGTAGCTGACCACACCAAGGGACCAATAGAAGAGAGAGGGTGAGTGAAATTACTTAATTTCTTTGGTGACAAGCTGTTTGTGTGGCAAAGATGGATAAGGCACGCATCCTGTTTTCCGAAAGTGCATTGAAGTGAGAGTTGAAATCCAGACCTAGTAGATATATTTCATGTGTACTAACATTTTCTGCTGTGTATGTCAGTGATTGATCTTCCTTATTTCAATTATTTCTAAGTTGTTTGTTTGTTTTGGGCCACTGTTTATGCGATGCGCCACTTAACACAAAAAGATTTGTCTATGCTCATCTGGTTTGTGCATAGAGCAGCAGTGCACAAACTGGATGAATGGACCACCCAGGTAGCAGACAGGACCCAGACAGCCACAAACATAAACCAGATGCCTTCAATTATTACTATTGGCCATCACACAAACATGTTGCCCACCAGTGCGTACCCTTGAGTACCATGTTTACGACATAGTAAGCGATGTGCAACATTTTCACATGTTGCAAAATCAAAAAAATTGTGACTCTCAGTAAGCACAATACCCCCATTTGGTGGAAAAACATCATTCTGCATTGGTCTTGATCTGTGCTAGGCATGGCAGGCATTTGTGGAGAGGTTTTTAGTATCTGTGCTCAAAGATGGGGTGTCCAGGAGTCCAAAGTGTTTGTTGGACTCCTAGTGAATGAATATGAGTGCAGACTATTGCAGAGAGGCTATTGTGGCTGAGATTACAAGTCAGAGGCATGGAATAATCTTACCCAGGCTTTGACCAGTGCTATCAGTATCCCACACACTGGTGAGTAATGTAGGAATCACTGCAGAGACTTTCAGATGAAGAACAGAGATACCCTCAAATGTTGGATTGAGGAAAGTAGGACTGGGGGCACCCCACAATGTGCAAGTATCACTTACAGAGACTACTTGTAAGAGTTGAAATCTAGGTATAGTCAGGATTGGTATTCATAATGGTATTCTGTTCTGTTCTATTTTTCTTCCACAGCCATCACAGACTGAGAACTGAATTTGGAACCCATGCTGCTAGATTGGCATGGATGCGAGAAGCATGTGGTATCTGTTCATCTGAACAGTGCTGCTATTGTAGCATTAAATGTATAGACACCTTTTTTGGTTTATTATCCGGTTGTATCAAATTGAGCATGCATCTCTCAACTGTAACAGGAAAGTATACATGCATTAGTCTGTAGGCCAAACCAACAGTTCAGTATTAAAGAGTAGTCAGAAGTTGTGGGTTCAAATACCACACTTCACAAATATACAATACTGTTAAGTTTTGATCAATACTGCAATGTAATGTCAGACCACTAAAGTAGTGGCACCAATGGCCTGCTGCAAACTGTAATTAGTATAACTGGAACATGCATATGAGCAATATATACATATACATCAAGGATTGCTGGCTGCAAACTGTAGTATAGTATGCATCTGTAATAAGCTGGGTGGTCTTAACAGTAAAAAAGTTATTTGTTAGAAGTTGGTAGTCTTAAAGTAAAGGCAACAGAATAGAGTCAAATAATTGTATCAGTGCACTGCATATCATATATGAAGCTGCTAATGTTTTCCCTTGTTTTAATCTCACCCCAGCCCTTATATTTTTTTTTGCATTAATTTTTTTCACACAGCCCAGTAGGGTAAGCCTGCCCCACAGGATCCACCTGCCCCCACTCCACCTGCTACTAAGACACCAAGGCCCAGCACATCTGGGACACAACCTGGTGGCACCCCCTCTGCTGCCCCTGTAATAACTAGCCACACAGGTAGATCTGCTCCACAGCATAGGCTAGTGGTTGCCTCCAGGAGCAGTGGCAAGGGAGGTGATTTTATCACCCAAGATGAACTGCCAGGGTTGGTGCATAGAACTATATGCCTAACAGTTGGTGCACACCTACACTGGATGGAGACACTGCTCTCCATCATTGTACTGAATAACATAAGGAAACACAGATGTCAGACACTGCAGCAATTGGCACAGTGAGGTGGCAGTGATGACAGTCCAGTGGGTAATGACTCGATTCTCATTGACACCCAGCTTGACATCCATGAGTTTATGATGTCCTCACCCTCACCCCAACCATGGTGTTCACCCACCTTTTGTGTTCTTCACTGTCCATGTGTCTTTTTTTGTATTTCCTGTCTGTGATTGCTTCCTCACCTATCCAACCTACCTAATCCAGACATACCTACAGCCCTTCACTAACATTCATCTCTCTCTAAAAAAAGGGCATTTGCCCCCCCCCAAAAAAAATAGCTCTCAATTTCTCACGTGTCAGCTTGACAAACTTGATTTGGTCCAATTGGCTATACAATATGATTGTGTTGTGGTCACCCCTCTATCTGGGATTGACACTGCAAATTCAGCTAATATTCTGCACATCTAAACATTTTATACTGTTGAAGAAATGGATAGCTATGGTTCTTTCCTACTGTACATCCCTCCCACACATTCCTGCCCTCCTTTCATTTTGTTCTTCTCCCTGCTTGTTCCCCACTTCACCACTTTCTTATTCCCACTTATTTTCTTTAAAGCATAATTGCATGATAGTGCCCATCATAAACTAATGTGTGGCTATGGCAAAAAGCAGTTATAAGTGTTTCATAAAGCTGTATTGGAATCCAGTACCATCTAGCCAAAAAATATGTGTATTACTCCATTAAGTGCATGAACATTTGCTGCCACAGTCAGTTAATTAGCACTTATTCTTTCGAGACTCCTTACCAAATATCACACTTTATAATTTGGATTTACACATAAAAGTATTTGAAACTGTTACGTACACCTGGATTCGTGCCCAATATCATCTGACCCCAAAATGAATCAACTGAGATTCTTAGATCTTTGACTAAGACCTCAGGATCTTTTGGGATATCTGTTATAATAGAAGTCAGATATACAATATCTTTAGATAAAATGAAGTTCTTATTATAGTTCAATGTTCTTTTGATAGTCTAACATCTAAGAAAGCAACTACTTGTTCACAAAGGACTATTAATTATTTACATCATTTAAAGCTTCTTCCACAGTTGTACATATATTTCAGAAAACCTTGCCTCTCCCTTTGTTGGAATGTCCTATACAATCTGGTAACCAATGCAGTAGTGTTGATTCACATTTGTTACCAGCAGAATGCTTCCTCCTCTCTTAATTGTGGGAGGGAAAAGCACATTTTACAAATCCCCATGATATATTAATTGCAATGTACTGTGCATACACAAGAACTAAGGAGGATACAAAAATTATTAATTGACAGAAGCCATGGTTCATAGGTTCATAGGTTCATAGGTAGGTACTAGGCTATCGGCCCAAGGGCCTACATAAGCCTAGCCAACAAGGTTCTCTGGCTTACGCCACCCAAGAAAGTTATTTTCCTGTGCCACTATCAAGCAGAGACACAGAAGTGATCCCCGGGGTGTATTTCCTATTTCCCATCCACTCATCAAGATTTTTCTTGAAGAGTGCTAATGAAGAACTTTGTTTGACATAGATGGGTAGCTTGTTCCAGAGTATGGGAAGTCTCTGGGACAGGAATCTATCCCTCCAGCATGTCCTGTTTATTGTGGTCACAAGGTTTAGGTCCCTAGAGTGTGTAGCTCAGAGGGATTGGAATTTCTTTAGGTGTAGCATGTCCAACAGCTCTGGGTTTGACATAGCTTTATATGTTAGGCAAAGATCACCTCGGAGTAGGCGATATGATACGGAGTAAATCTGGAGTTTTTTGAAGTGGTCAGTGCAGGGCATTTGTTTGAGGCCAGTAATCCTCTTTGTGAGTACCATGTTGTTGCAGCGGTAGTGTTGTCACCTCACAGCAAGATGTTCTCCCGTTCAATTCTCGGCTGGAGCACTTTCTGTGTGGAGTCTGCATGTCCTCCCCACTGTCGAGTGGTCTTTGAAAGACATGCATGAATGGGCGTGCCTTCATTGAAGGTTGGGCATCAGGCTGGCACCTCGGCACCGTAGAAATCTACTGCCAATTATTAGTGGACCGGAGTTCTGCTGAGGTGACCCCTAATTGGGAAAAGCCGAAAGAAGAACTAACATTCTTTGACTCTTTTTATATAGTGAAACAATATGACTATATAAGATAGATTATGAGAGGAATGCAGACAGTAATAAGAAATTACCAGATTGCCATGAGATGCTTGTGACACACACATGCTGCCACATGCCAGTAAGCACATTTATTTTCCCCATGCCCATGAGGAGAGAGCCAGCAGTATGTGACTCTTGTACCATGTAGCACACTACCCTGAGGAACTGGGTGAAATAGATTGCACTCATGTACACATCAAAGCACCAACAGATGAAGAGAGAGGAATCTACATCAACAGCAAGAGGTACCACTCCATCAACTTCTAGGTCATGTGCAATGCCCAGGGCATTATCATGAATGTATGTGCTGGCAGCACTGGCAGTTATCACGACTCCCATGTCTGGCATGCATCACAGCTGTACCAGATGTTTGCTAGGAGGGACATCCCACATGGCCATTTACTTAGGAATGCTGGCTATGCACTGAAACCATGGATGATGACATCCATCAGAAATACACACCCACCCACCAAAGACTGCCATAATGAGGCACACTCACAAACTAGGAACATCATAGAGCATGAGCTTGGGCTGTTGAAGTCATACTTCCGGTGGCTCAATATATCTGGTGGAGCCATACAGTACTTTCCAGCCACATGTGCACACATGTTCACAGTATGTACCATGCTACACAATATACACAGCCCCCCATCTGTGCCTAGGTCACCACAGCCACACCCACAGGGGGACTCAGAGGAGGAACCTCCTGAGGCTGACCCTGTAGGCAGATGTAGGTGTGCCCTATATGCTCTGGCCTTGGCCAAGAGACAACACATAGCACATGCACTGACAGCCTAGGGCCCTAGAGACTGACACCTTACTCTGACTTGAATACATATTAGTAAAAATGATGACAGCCAGTCCACAAAACCTGTACCTCACCAAGTATTGGTTGTGCACTGCAAGCATCCAACAGAGTTAGCCCCAAACTACAGGTCTGTCAACTGCTGCATTCACAAGGTAAGTCACTCTCCTGTACACCACCTTTGAGGGGTACTACAATATGTTAGCACATGTATGGACCTGCCACATATATGCAAGGGAATATAGTGGACTATATATAGTGTGCTACTGGGCTACTTGCAGAGATCTATAGTGGGCTACTGGGCTAAATATCCACTAGGCCACATGGCTGGAGACTCCACAACATATTTCTAGGGAGATGTCAAACAGTGGGCTCAGGACAGTCGCACCACTGTCTATGCCAGCAGAGCATAGGCTGCCCCCCCCAATCACATCAGTGTCCCCATGCAATTGCTGTAACAGTAAGTCCCCAATGACATACCAGCAGACACAACAATTCCTATATGTTGTTGATCGTGTGAGGAATGAAACCCCTCCATCTGGTGGCTGGTGTGGCTCACTGGGCCAGGGACAATAGCATGGGCTATGGTAATGATGGCTTGAATCTGGCAACATCCAAAATATTTTGCATGTCAGATACTCATATGGTGGTTTTCCCACAGACCATCATAACCCCTCAATCTGTTACTGCAAGAAAGCTTGAAAAAGCCAGCGTGAATGGGAGCACAAAGGGCCATACCTACAGACAGACATTATACATGGTCTGAATAACCTAGCAGGTGGCTAATATAACAGCAGACTGTAACAGGTCATATTAGCTGCAGGTTGTAAAGGCCATCAATTAACTGTGTCAGTAGTTACAACAAGTCAGTGACCGCTATTTACAGTATAGTACCAGAAAACCACAAATGTGTGAGGAACACAGCAGACATATGGGACAAAATGCTGGCCATTCTGCAAAAACATGTACAGAGAGAGGTATGCAGACTATCACCCTGTGTGTGTGTGGTGTTATGTCATGTACCCCAGTAACATCATACCTCTGAACCTCTTAGTGCAAGAAATCAGGCCAGAGCCATGAATAAAAGTGAGATTGTGGCGACAAATAGGGACAGGTTTTAAACAGTTGTTCTAAGAAACATAGAATGTTGATAGAATAACAGGTCTTGCATTAGCATGAATCTTCTGATGTGCATGGAGTCTGAAACTCAAATGTCTGTCATTAATTACTGACTTAAGTCTTCACTGATCTGAGAGTAATTTGCTAGAATACCACAATGATATGTTTCTGGACAGTATGTGAAGCTCTGTACAGCTGTGAGGTATTTATCACATATTAAGGTCAGCAAACAGACGGAGAATGTCTAGGACAATATCAGGGAACTGCAGTACTGTGGTAACAGGTGCAGCAGCCAATGGCCTGCAGCACACATAATCCTGGACTGGAGTACAGTTAGCTCTGGCCTGGGGTCACCTTGTCAGTACTGACAATCAGACTGGGCATATGTCTGTACATACATACAGCTACATATATATATATATATATATATATATATATATATATATATATATATATATATATATATATCTGTCTCTCTCTATCCCCTCAAGCTTGATTAGTGTCTCTAGCAGTATGTGGCATATATATATATATATATATATATATATATATATATATATATATATATATATATATATATAATAACAAGAGGCACGTATAGCTATATAAAGGACAATGATACATAGACTCCTCACAAATATCTACATAACACATTTACATAATGTCACACACAACATTTAAGGAGACATTCCTGTTATACACATTTATATAGATATGATGGGTGGGGATGTACGAATGTCCCCACATTCCCATAATGCTGGGGTTATCTGCACTTACACATTGCAAAAGTTGTCCGATGGAACCAGACCAGGGTTGCAACAGTACATAATCCACTCACCCATAGACTCCTGTGCATGCAGACTGTCACCCTGTAGACAGACACAGGTATGCAGGTGGTATAATTTACAATGGGTGCAAAGCATGCCTTGGACAGGCCATATTGTCCCTGACCATATGTCTGCTTATTAAACTGCAAACAGCCACATATGGCCAGACATGTAAGTATATGCACATAGCAGGGATATTACCAGGTATCCCACCCCTTGGACACTAGATACAATAACAGTACTAGGCAGTAACAGTCTGCAGGCTACACATGCTAACAGTAGGCCACTTTGTATACTCCACAAGTATTGTTCCTACAACATATACAACAGACATAACCTGTGGCAAGTGCAATAAGTACTGTGAGTGGTAGTGTATAATACTACATAGGTAGGAGTTTTAATCTCACATCATCTAACTCTGTATGTATGTGTATGAATATATTCCCTCACATTAGTATGGCCATGCCCATATGGGCTATCTTTGTGCAATTGTATGCATTTTATGGCCCTGTGATTGGCTACTGGCCTGTAAAGTCCCTCCTCCTCAAGGCTTGCTGATGTCATCCACCTTAAGAGCATTGGCTGACACTCTAATAACAGATAAACACTGTTATGCATACAATAATTACTGCAAGCAATATTGTGTACTACTTAGATAGGTATGTGTTCTGATCTCACATAATCCAACTTGTGTGTATAAACATATCCCACAGGACATTGCTCTCCTTTACAAGGCCTGCTGACATCATCCACCTTAAGAGTGCTGGCTGAGAATCTAACAACAGACAATCTCCATGGCACATGCAATCAGTACTGCAAGCTGTATTGTGTGACAGTAGATAGGTAGGGTTTCTGTTCTCAGATCATCCAACTTCTGTGTGTGTATGCACATATATGTGTCACTACAGACATGCCCATCTGGCTTATCTCTGTGCAATGTTTATGCATTTTAAGAACCTGTGACTAGCTGCTGTTCTCAACATTTGCTTCCTTTATAAGGCCTGCTGATGTCATCCACCTTAAGAGCACTGACTGACACTCTATAATATCAGATAAACTGTGGCCCATGTCATATTTACTGCAAGCTATAATGTGTATTACTAGATAGGTAGGGATTCTAATCTCACAGCATCCAACTTGTGTGTGCATATAAAGATATAGCAGCACTGGAGACATGGCCATCTGGCATATACCCTGTGCATTGGTTATGCATTTTGTGTCCCTGCGGGTAGCCGCTGGCCCTACATCTCCCTCATCTACATAAGCATAATTGATGTCCACCACCATCTAGATTTATATGTGGAGCATACTCAGATAACACGCATCTAGGGTAGCAGACCTTGTCACAGGGTGTGAAAGCATAATGACACTGAGTGTACCCATTGTCCCTGACACACTGTCCTGCACATATGCACCTAGGTAGTCATGCACATATACTGGCATACCTTGCTGATGCCATATTTCTGCTGTGCTGCTTTGCCATCCTGTGCCACTGTATTGCTTCCATGTGTCCATAGTTGAACCGCTAAGACTTCTGGGGCACAAACATACACAGGTCTCTGACACACCTATCATTCTGTAACACTACCACCAGTGTACCAACAGGCAACAAAGCTATACATATTTTGATGTGTAGTCAAGACACATGCCAGCATACAGTCCCTACCGTGACCCACAACAACTGCCATGGCATAACACTACTGCACCACAAAAACACATGTAAAGTAATATAGTCACATTGTGCATCAGACACATTTGCAGGTCCCTGGGTTTATGGCATGGATGGCAGGGATATGGCATAGGTATCATCACATGCACAGGGTGTGGTACAGGGGTGCCAAAGGCCTAGGCTGTGCCAAACAGTTGACAGATGAGTTTGGTTTGAGTTTGAGTTGAGTTGAATTTGTTGTATTTGAGCCTTTGTCCACACATTAATTATGGTTTTGTCCTGATTTTATGCTGTAGGAGGTTGAGAGTTATGTTAGGCATAGCTCTCAACCACACAGGGATGAGTGTCTAAGAAACAGGGACATAGCCAGAGTACATCAGAGACATTCAGGGACACTTTTACAATGTTATACCTATGTATGTGTGACATTAACAGACTGAGAGGATGTGAATTACAGTACATCATTTGATGTTACAGGAATGTACACCCTTACTTAGTGTCACAATGTCTTACATGTAATTCACTATCTTTACTACAACAGGCAACCATTGTAGGAGGGACTGACAGGGACAGAGCAAAGATGTGATTCACAGCATGGACGGTTGAGAGGCCTGCCTGTAGGTGTTGGACAGCAGAGTATCACTGACATGTCAATACAATAGATCTAATACAAGCCTACTGTTGTAATCCCTATTCCCCATACCTCCATCCTACAATCTGCATCCTGTTTTATGAGGAAACCTAGTGCATACCTGGTAGAGTGATGCATTCTTTTTTTAAGCATTTCTCTGCAAATGCTTTGCACATATGAAGTTTGTGTGAGTAAAACCACAAACATATGTGTCCTCCATAAGCAGTTGCTTGTATTTTGTAAATAATGCTCATTAACAGGTATTTGCATCTCCACCAATCTATGGCTCAGAAGTGTTAATTGTATCCAAAGCAGATGCACTGTACTATCATTAGCCAATGACATGGCACCACAGTGCAATATATGAGGCCTTCATGTAGGCCATGGTCCCTTTCTTAGTTATTAAGATGGACACTACTGATGTGTGGAGACTACATCACAGAGAGTAAGCACTAATACTGACCACTGTAGAGATGTATGAAGTATGTCCACAGTTCTGCCTCATATGCTTGCTCAGTATCCAATGAGTGTGTGGTCATCTGGCAGTTCACTGGACAACATTATGGGTTGGGCTCAGTAAGAGGAGAGAGACATGTGAGTGTTACACTTCATACCCATCAGAATATACATGCTAATGTGGTAGCTGCTCTTTTACCAACTCACTATCTTAGTATGGCAAACTGTGAAATATTTCCCTATCTCTGGGCCTTTTTACCTCCACGTTTATGTATGGTTGTGTCCAGATCACCTGTTATAGGTGGTTGGGAGGTATAGTCAGTCTGTAGCAGCTACCATAATGTACAGGTGTGTATGCTCCAGGCTGCAGCTGCTGCTGCAGCCTAGGACACATACAGGGAAGTTTGAACACTTTGAAGGCCAGCAAGCTGCATGTGTAACTGTGGCATTAGTGTCAGCCCTGTCATTATAGCAGAGCTAGGGTTGAGGGTACTTTTTACAGTCCAAATGAGGCATGTGCTTAAGGTACATCTGTTATGCAACAGTGCCAACAGCAGAGTAGTAGGCAATATATAGTTAGACTATACAAATATTTGCAGTGTGTCCCTACCTGCAGGCCTTTGACTTGCAAAACTGGGTGGCAGACAATTCAGTAGCAGTAACCTATGGGGATTAAAATTGCATGACTCAGTCATTATTTGTTGTCTTCACAACAATGTAATTGATGTGCACACTGGATTCAAACCCAGGACTGTGTGTGGCAAAATGTATTGTATGCAAGGAATTTAACAGACTGAACTACTGAGTCAGTGTTGCTGCAGGTGTATTTGCCAGATATATGTGCAGACATACAGGCTGTGACACATGTTGTCTGCAGCCATCAGTATGTGCATGGCTTTCAGAGGCAGTTGTTCTACAGCAGGGTGCCAGCTGAGCATGTGTACTGTACTATGGATGCCTTAGCAGATATGTTTAAGGATGTTTCAGATAAAAGGTAACATTTGCCTGCTATCCCAGGCCTTATGTACTGCCATTATTATTTATTTGGCTATCTACTGGTGTATTTTTGCATCAGAGTCTTAGGTACACTCCCATTTTTCCCAAGTAGGTTTAATTTCAGTTTGTCAGTGGCAATCAGTATGTTTTGCTGAATACACCTATTTTAAGTAAGACCTATGTGGCTTAGTGGGTCAGTGCTGTAGTTGACAGGGGCCTGGGTTCAAAATGTGACAGAGGTGTTTTTTTTTGTACATGTGCCTAACACTGTGAGAAACACAGAAGATCATTAAGGCACATTAAAGCTCATTTAAGCAGATTTTCATGGTGTGGCACATTGTGTTGCATGGCCGAACTTCGCTTAGCTCTGAGCAAACCCGTCCTAAAACATTAAAGAGAAAAGAAAAAGGGGGTGATAGGTCAGTGGTGAAATGGGGGCATGCAGGGGTAAAAACATACTGAAAGGCAGGTAGGGATATGCAGGAAGGGTGGAGGAAAGAACCATAGCTTTCCATTTCTTGTACAGCAACAGCTGTACATTTTGACAGACTTTGTGGATGAATTTGGACTCTCAAACCCCAGAGACGAGTGAGGACAACATAAATGTGCTGTCAAGCTAATCAGACCAAGTTAATTGTGTCCAGTTGGCACATGTGTGAAATGGAGAGCTATGTATGGGGTGATGTTTTTTTTTGTGGGACATGTGTCCATTTTTGTAAGGAGAGTGTAGAATGTTGGGGAAGGGATATAAGTACATGTGGGGAGGTAAGTTGGGTAGGAAATGATGCAATTTCAGACAGACAAGACAGCAGACAGGGTTGGTGTGTGACACATGAGGGGGTTAAACACCTTGGATGGGGAGGGTGTGCATGTTCCTCCAGACTGCAGCAGTGTGACTGAGGTCCCCACCCATGGGCAGTTGACTCTGCTCCTTCACTGTCCCGAAGTTGGCTGTGCTGGAGACTAGGAGCCAGGGTCAGCCAGCCCCACCAGGTTGTCCAGTCTGCCCTCAATCTGGTGCAGGCAATGTTCATAGTTCCTATGAACGATCCTGCACACCATGGCCAGTAATTGATCTTGGGTGACTACTGCCCCTTTGCCAACACTCCTGGGGGGCAGGCCCCATCCTCTCAGGCAGTTCCACTGGAAAATGGTGCAGGGCCAGAGGAAAGGACACCACTGGCCTGGATCCCAGATGTGCTCTTACCCAGTGCCACGGCCAGTTGAGATAGGGTAGCCGGATCACTGGGAATGAGCCTACCCAGACGTGTTGTGGTAATGAAGGTATAGCAATATGTATAGGTCACTTATGAACAAAACCATTGTTAGTAATAGCATACCAAAACATTGGAAATAACCCCATTACATTTCAGTGCATATTATGTGAAACACAACAATAAATAAAAGAACAGTCAGTATATTAACAGCATGCCAGCAACAGTTATGGCATAAGGCCAACATAATAGGTAATTCAATAAGATATGTTAATAAGCAACCATTTTAATACATACAATAATAAAACACATACCCCAAAATACAGTTTAATGTAACAACATATGTTAATTGTAAACAATAACAAATGAATAACAATAATAAATATATGAAGATAAGAGGTGGGAAGAAAGAGGATAACAGTCCATTAATACGATTATAGGCTATATAGTTAACAACAATACTGCTGTCTACTCTACAGGTCTGTCCTTTCTTTTTGTGTAAAAGTGCCATATAGCTGTTGTAGCACATACATACCTGTCAAGCAATCTGCATGGGAGAGTATGAGCCAAGCAGTAACAACTGCAGATACACAACTACACAGAACACTTGCACATCAGGTTAACCTATATAACTAGTTCAAACAACCCCTGCACGAATGACATGTGCACGGCCAAACACCAAAAGCAGTCCAAAAAGAAAAAGCCAGCACCCGACTCCTGTAACATTGGCAATACTAATTTATTCCATAATAGAACAGCAAAAATTATCACAGTACACCAACATGGTTGTACTGGTTTCGGCCAAAGCCTTCATCAGCAACCAAACATGATGCAAAAATAATTAAACCTAACAGGCTATCTCCTTTCTTATGTATATTCGTACTGCAGTCAAGGAGCGCCCTCTGGTGCATATAAAAATAATACAAAACTAACAATCCACATAAAAAATGTGATTGCATACATGAAAAAATAATTTAAATAGGGATGCTTCAAAAGTGATCATTCAGACCTGGAGAAAAAAATGGCCCCCAATTTTATGATCCACATTTTTTCTTTGTTAGTAAGAATTTCATGTAAAACATGAGATTGTTTATTTCGTACCTTAATGTGATCAGTAACCATAAAACAAAAGATGCCCATAGGATGTCTAGAAATATGCTTATACAAAGAACTGGAACCCTTTTTATTCTTAATATCACTCAAGTGCTCCCCTATCCTTACCTTGAAAGGACAGGAAGTTTGTCCAACATAAAATATTTGACAATTGCACTGGGCCAAATAAATCACCCAGGAAGTACTACAATTAGCAAAACATAAAACATTATAAACTTGTGGACAATTATGTAAAGAAAAAGTCTGGATTTTAACACCCTAGGACAATAGGTACAATGACCACATGGGTAACAACCCAATATTGATTGACCAAATAAACTAATTTGAGTGGTTGAACATAAGTCCTTTTCATAAACCCTCTTATAGTGACTGAAAAGGGATCCCAAAGACCACCCTCTACGAAACGAATGACACCGATCCCCTATATAACTGTTTAGAACTTCATCCGATTTTAATAAATGCCAATGATTATGAATGATGTTCATAAAACCAACTGTATTTCTCCCATAAGTTGTTACCGATCTGAGTATATCTGAATTTTCAGAATCTCAAACTCGATATGATAATAACTCAGTTCTATCTTGCTGATTCGCAAATCGGTTGGCCCTGGTGATATCACCCCCTTGATAGCCACTACTCTTAAACCTGGATACAAGATCCCTTCTATAATGGTCGTATGTGGAAGAACTGAAACAAATCCTTTTAACACGAAGGAATTGAGACTTTGGGATATTCTTGATGACATGTTGGGGTGGAAACTGCGAATCATTGGCATTTATTAAAATCGGATGAAGTTCTAAACAGTTATATAGGGGATCAGTGTCATTATTCATTTCGTAGAGGGCAGTCTTTGGAATCCCTTTTCAGTCACTATAAGAGGGTTTATGAAAAGGACTTATGTTCAACCACTCAAATTAGTTTATTTGGTCAATCAATATTGGGTTGTTACCCATGTGGTCATTGTACCTATTGTCCTAGGGTGTTAAAATCCCAGACTTTTTCTTCACATAATTGTCCACAAGTTTATAATGTTTTATGTTTTGCTAATTGTAGTACTTCCTGGGTGATTTATTTGGCCCAGTGCAATTGTCGAACATTTTATGTTGGACAAGCTTCCCGTCCTTTCAAGGTAAGGATAGGGGAACACTTGAGTGATATTAAGAATAAAGAGGGTTCCAGTTCTTTGTATAAGCATATTTCTAGACATCCTACGGGCATCTTTTGTTTTATGGTTATTCATCACATTAAGGTCCGGAATAAACAATCTCATGTTTTACATGAAATTCTTACTAACAAAGAAAAAATGTGGATCATAAAATTGGAGGCCCTTTTTTCTCCAGGTCTGAATGATCACTTTTGAAGCATCCCTATTTAAATTATGTTTTCATGTATAAAATCACATTTTTTATGAGGATTGTTAGTTTTGTATTATTTTTATATGAACCAGAGGGTGCTCCTTGACTGCAGTCGAATATACATAAGAAAGGAGATAGCCTGTTAGGGTTCATTATTTATGCATCATGTTTGGTTGCTGAAGAAGGCTTTGGCCAAAACCGGTACAACCATGTCGGTGTACTATGATAATTTTTGCTGTTCTATTATGGAATAAATTAGTATTGCCAATGCTACAGGAGTCGGGTGCTGGCTTTTTCTTTTTGGATAACCTATATAACTACCAAGGTGTACTGTGGGCTGATATAGTGATACTTTGTTATTTACATAATCATGCCAATGATAAATCTGTGACAGAGGGATTACGCACTAGTAATTACATTATGTGACAGTGTGACACTTGAGAGACATGTATGTGTACAGTACAGAGAGTAAACAACTATCATTCCTTGCTTGGCATGCATGGGGATAAAACCCAGTAGCTGACTGCAGAGGACATCTGAATTGACTGTGTTAATTTACTGCAGCAACTTTAACAGACAGTCCAGGCATACAGCCATAACAAAGATTACACATTTTATTTCATTTTTTTTATTATACTCATTTCCTTTATTTTATGCTGTATTTTCACATTCTCGATAATGACTGTAACAGTCTTTGACATCTAAAGACACAATTATTTATGGGCTACCTTACCCATTTACTTGTAGTTCCTGTGGACAGAATATCTGTAAACATTACATGACTGATAATGTAATATTTAGTACTAGATAGCACTGGATTTAAACCCCGGTCTGTGTGTGTGGCAAAATGTACTTTATACACAGCATTTAGCAAACTGAGCTACTGAGTTACAGCTGATTACTGATTGACTGATATTTGCCTAGAGCTCACCTGGCACCAAAATATGACCTTGGTAATAGTAGAACAGTTTTATACTAGACTGCAGTGACAGTTGAACACACATGCATGAAATTCAATGATGACAGAGAAAGTAGGTAACCTATATATTACTACGTAGAATGCAGGTGTACACAATGTATTGCTAATGTGTTGAAATATCTCTGAAGTCAGCAAACAGTATCTGATTATAGGTTATTATTTGCAGTCTACAACTATTACACTGTTATACCTGACTGCAGCACCGTACCTTACAGCCTGAATGCATATAACTGACATGCAATGGTGAACACGAGACAATTCTGGTGTACACAATTGATCTTGGTGTTATTGCTCTTGGTTCATTTGTAATTGCAGAACAGTTGTCTCAATTAATTTCCTACAAAACAGCTTTGAATCTACATGTACTGCACAACAGACTTTATTAGATATACCTTTACTGATATTATGTTGTGTTTTTATTGCAGAACAGTTGCCATAATTGATTTCTTGCAAAAAAAGCTGTAATTCCACACTTAGTGCACAACAGACTTTATTAGCGGTACCTTCATGCAGTTACTGGTCTAGTTTTGAGTATTTTATTGCACAACAGTTGTCATTATGCAGGTGTTGCAATGCAGCTGTAATTCCGCAGTTATTGCACTACAAACTTTATTGCATATACTTTATTATGGTTAATGCTTTACTCTTTCCTGCTTATGGTACTACAGTTGGCAGTATGCACTTATGGCAGTACAGCTGTAAGTCTACATTTATTGCAGTACAATCTTTTCTGTATATTTCTAAGTGCAGCTAATGCTTTACTCTTTCTTGTTTATTTGACTATAGATAGCAAATTACATCTGTGCTCACCATACTCACGGTGCAACCTGGCCAAGCACCCAGCATGTGCCTCAATGTTGACAGCCCTCTCCTCTGCAGCTGTTGGGAGAGAAACACACCATTATACATACCAGTTTAGCAGACATACAGATTAGGTATTAGTGAAACATAGGTAAAACTACTTACAAACTTGTGGGGTATTCCCAGCCCCAGCTTCTCGGACCCAGGTGTTCAAAAGATCCCCCTTCCTATGCTTCATGTCATCATGGTGGTGACAAACCTGCTCACCTGTTTAGGTGATACCTGTCACACTGGTGAGTTCACGTGCAAGCCAGTCCCAGGCCTCCATCCTGCACTCTGAGCCCTGGAACTTTCCCTGCAGCAGCCTGTCATCATGGTTTTTCACCAGGAGACCATGACCCTGAACTCTTGAATGCCCCACTACTGCACCCAGAAGCGTGCACCCTCTCCAACACCAGACATTGTCACTACACAGGTAGAACTCCAACAGATTATGCTGTGTTCCCACCTACTGAGCTTAATATAGCCTGTTTTCCCAACATTTAATGCCACTGGGCAAGATTTAAGAATGCAGTGCATTGCTTAGCATCGCACAAACCCACCCAGCTATGCTTAAACTTGACTTTTGACTAAATAATTAAATATATATCCAGTTTTTATTTTTAGATGTTTGGCAGGTATCTCAGCACTGCTTAGCACTGCTGCACTCAGTGCCGTACTGTATAAACATGTTTTTTAAAAAATAAAAAAAATTAAATTACATTAAATTAAATTAATATAATACAATTGGACAGTGCAGGGAGTGTGTTACTCATCTGCAGACACAGTTCACACCACACTCCCTATATTGATTCAATACCTGTGTTCCATGGCTCTCTCTCAGCTAAGTGCTATGATAAATATGTATGGCACGCTGCCGAGAGGGAACTGTGTATATGACACGGTAACATTCCATGTAGGCTTTACACTATGCCTACATGGATTTTATTAAATCTAGGGGACTATCTATAAAATTTATAAAAGCAGTAACCACAAACAGAAACTTAATATCATCCCCTTTCTTCTCTACGGGGCTCCACTACTGACTAATCTTCAGACCTCTCTAAAAAGCCAGCTTTCCTCCTGCTATAACAAAATTGCCAAATTCGCAAATAGCCATAGGTCCTCCACCCACCACTGTTCCTCCCTCCAAAAACTAAATTGGCTCGAACTACCTAATCATCTTATCTATATACAGCTGACTTTAGCTCATAAGCTCATTCTCAACCCCTCTCTTTGTCCCTCCCTGTCTTCTGCCTTCAAAATGCACCTAACAAATAGAGTCTTAAGGTCCAACAATCAAAACCTACTCACAGTTCATAAACCATTTTATCCCCCAGGTAAACACTTATTATCCTCTAACCTGTCCCGTCTCTGGAACTCACTCCCACCATCCATTCGTACCACCTCTAATCACTACATATTCAAAAACTCTCTCCATACACATCTAAGGTCCCAATGGGATTGTTCTTGCTCCCACCCCTCATAAATATATGGCATCCAACCTCCTCTATGCCTTCATACTCAACTTTACCTAACAAAGCTTGTGTTCCTTCAGAATAACTACTCTGTAATGTAATGTTATGTTCCTTCTCAATTACAACTCTGTTATGTAAATCACATTATTGTCTCATCTCACTTACTTCGCATTAATCTTCATTTATTGTATTGTTTGAATGCTTCTTGAATTTTGGGCTAAATGTTTTATCTACTATTGTATAATTATCATTATATTTAGCAATCTTGTATGTACCTAATTTTGTCTGTGCTGGAGCTTTTCTCCCCAGGACTCCATTGAAAACGGGTTCTTTTGGCCCAATGGACTATCCTGGTAAACCAACTGCAAATAAATAAATAAATAAATAATATGTGGTAGAACAAGTGACTACTAATAAAGACTAAATTAGGGAACTGATAGATTTATAGGTTATGGCCCTTTCAATCAAATGTGTGCAGGATTTCATTTTTTACCAAATTGCAATGATAATTCATTTGGAATTTCAATTTGTATAGGAATACTGTAAAAACAGGGAAATATGAGTTTATTTTAAGTATAAGACTAAGCAAATTAGACAGACCTACTTAATTAACAGGTCCTCAGATACATAACAATGAAAGTGTGGGTGAATTAAGGGAAATTACTTGGTTGTTCAGCAATCACTTCATTATTATTCAGAAGGGCACAAGAAATCTAGCACTACAAAGGCACAAGATGGCAAAATCCATTTGTCTGATAATGATAGTAAACATGGTATGCCATTTTCTTCTATAGGAAAACCTACATGTAGTGTGGGACCTGACTTAGCCCTGTGTAAAACAATCTATAAGCTAAGAGTTTAACTCCTGGCCATAAGATGTTCACTTTATTATACTAGGAAGAATTGTTACAACTGACTGGAAGAACTCATTTATTCCTTCAAAGAGGACCCCCTCTGACTCTTTAAAGAACTGTCAACTTACTTGCAATGTTTGTTTACTATAAATGTATTTTGAATGTAGTAAAAATGAACTGCTGACTAAGGATAAAAAAGAGCTATTACTGGATTTAGCTCAATTATGTCACACTGGTTCATATATGATATACCAGCAATAACAAGTTAGACTGACTTCAGTGAATCACTTACCATGAACTGGATACCAATGTCTCAATAGTATCTCTATACATCATTTAGTACATTTGTAACCTGCTATTTCTTTAACAGAATCTTTCAAATTCCACTTAATGGTTATATTTCTTGTTTAACATGTTCTAATTTTGTTGATATTTAGAATCTCCTATTTTAATCTACTAATATTTAATTTTAACTTTTAAAATGCAAAAATAAATACAAATAATTTGAGCCGTATGGCACTTAATAGTATAAAATTAACACTATCTCTCTTAATATTCAGTAGCTAACAGTTGTAAAAAATAAAAAAATAAATAAAATGCTTGTTTCTCATAACAGAAAATACTATTAAGCTTTAAAGCTAATGTAGCAAATGCCATGATTAATAAGAACAAAGGAAATCAACTTATTGGCCTAATCTTTAAAGCACTAAACACAAGAGATGACATTTTTTCAGAGATCTGATGTACGTTTTTGCGCTGGATTCAGAAGGAACTCAGCTGCAAATGTTAATTGCTGAGACAAAAAGTGCCAGTTAACATGAATGTGAAAAACAGATTCACAGACACAGTTATCTCTTTCTATGTGTTCATTGATTACAGGAAAACTATTTTTGTTTAGTTCATTTTCATGCATCTGAATCACACAGTTATTACCCCAAGCACTAATATACACTTTGCTACAGTAATCTTTGCTGGTGGCCCATGCACCTCGCTTACATAGACTCCCCCATCATTCACTGCTTCACACACACACACACACACACACACACACACATACACACACACACACACACACACACACACACACACACGTTTCAACTGACCTGATTTTCTAGTGTGTCCATGCTCTTGCCTTGAATATATTCCATCCCTTATCACAAGTTAGTTACTAATGTCAGACTTTAATGTTTCATACTTCTTATTGTTCACATAAAGCTTTTGCTGCAGATCCCATTCTTCTATTATTTTTAAGATATATCATCCTCCTCCTTCTCCTCATCATCATCATCATCAGGCCCCTTTTTCCTATTTTTTACATGGGGTCAGGATATCGTGTTAACAGATGCTATCTTTCTTGATTCAATGCCACACTCCTGACTTCTTCAACACATGCTTGACTGTCACAGATCTTCTGTCACACAATCCATCCATCTATTTGCTCAACATCCTTGTTTCCTCTTACCTTCTACCTGTCTGTCCCAAATCTTCTTCACCAGATTGTTTTCTGATTTTCTGCACATATTCATACCACCTTAATCTGTTCTCTTTGATTGTTTCTTCAACTGGAGAAACTTTGTCTTCTGCTTTTATATCCTCATTTCTTCATCTCTCCAACAGTTTGCATCCTACCCCCTTCTCCGGCACTTCATTTCCATCTCCTCTAGCTTCCTTATCTGTTCTGCCTTTACTGCCCAGGTTTAGTAGTACTGTTTGCACTTCTACTTTGAGTCTTGTACACCTTACATTTCAGCCTATTTGACATTCTTCTGTCATGGACTACACCTAAGACTCTGTGCCATTTGGCTGCAGCCCCTCTGATTCTAGTTCTGACCTCTTCATTTAGACTTCCCTTCTCCTCAACCACCCCTAGCAGATCCCTGAAGCTATTTACCTGTTCCACTATCTTCCCTTCTATCTCCATTTTCAGCTTCTTCTGATTTTTTCTTATCTGCGCTTAGTTTCATCTCATGTGCCTTCAGTTTTGCATTCCATTCCCCTATCCTTTGCTGAAGATCCTGCTCAGAGTCTGCCTATAATGCTACATCATCTGCACACAGCAACTTTGTTGATCTGTCCCCTCTGATCTGTTTGTTAATATTATCCATCACCAGTTTGAGCAGCAGTGTGCTTAGAGCTGAACTCTGGTGCACAACCACTCCCACTCTCACTGAGAACCCCTTTGTGAGTCATTGGAACCTTGTATGCAGCTGCACTAATTCTATCAATGTTTCTGGAGTTTCAAACCACCCCAGTACTGCTCAAATCTGCTTTTTTGGGATCTTGTCATATGCTTTCTCCAAGTCTAAGAATGCCCAATTGGACTCTTTCCTCATCTCCACATTCTTCTCAACTATCTGTCTCAAACGGTTTTCACTGAAAACCTTGAAACTGCATTGGTCAACCGGCATGTGGTCCACTTGCAGTTTTCAAGTCAACAGAATGTCAATCCCAAATGAATTGACTACAATACAGTGAATGAGTAGTGTAAGTTGAGCATTTGGGTTCAACATTGTACAGGGGGATTGTGGTTCATTGAGGAACTGGAATTAGCCCATTTCCTCACTGTAGTGTGATCTCAGAGTTGGTATATTTAAAGTGCAGGCCCCCTGCAAAATAGTAGAATGAACTTACTATTTAATGTACAGTTTAACAGTCTGTTAATGAGCATAGCAGGAGGTGAGTGATGTCATCTCCTGCTATGTCAAATACATCGAACCATGATTGTTGATGTCTTCATTTTTGCTTTGGCTTACTTTTCAGCATTCTGAATTCCACATTTTGGGTCGACATTCTAAATGGTCGACTTAAGCAGATTCGAAATGCCAATAGTAAACGTCTCAAACATCAGGTCAGTTGTGCTGCATCCTGATATGAATCTGGACTACTCATCTCCCATCTTAAATTCTGTTACTCTGCTTATCTGTTTATCACCTTCTCCAGAAATTTCATGCAATGTGACAAGAGTTGGTGCCTCTGTGCTGCCTACAGTTGTGGATGTCCCCTTTGTTCTTGTACACTGGCATGAGTATGTGTATTCTCTAGTCATCTGGGATATGCCTTCATTTGTTTAAGGTACACAGAATAAAAAAATCAAAAGTGCCCCAGCTGTCTATTATTCCCACAGCCCAATATTGCAGCTTTTGCTCATTAGTATAGGGATAGATGACCCTCACCAAAACAGACACACACACACACACACACACACACACACACACACACACACACACACACACACACACACACACACACACACACACACACACACTCACTCACTGTCAGAGATTCACACACACATACACACACAAACACATGCACATGCACACACACACACACACACACACACACACACACACACACACACACACACACACACACACACACACACACATACACACACACACTTGTTAAGGAACTGTTTTGTCTCTCTGCCAAGACAGTATGCAATATCAGGGATAGATGACCCTCACCAAAACAGGCACACACACACACACACACACACACACACACACACACACACACACACACACACACACACACACACACACACACACACACACACACACAAACACACACACACAAACACACATACACAGAAAAACATGACACCATTGCCATATATCAGCTACAAATCTCTTACAAAATCATGTTCACACCCTCAGTTTACACACACACACACACACACACACACACACACACACACACACACACACACACGTTCATAGGTAGGTACTAGGCTATCTGCCCAAAGGCATTTATAAGCCTAGCCAGAATGTGTTGGTTTTCGCCGCCCTCTTAGATTAGTTCCCTGTGCATCTGTCCAGCAGAGCCACTGAAGTGATCCCTGAGGTAAACTTTCTGTTTCCCGTCCACTCGTCAAGGTTTCTTTTGAAGAGTGTTAGCCAGGAGCTCTGCCTAATGTAGATTGGGATCTTGTTCCAAAGCATGGGAAGTCTCTGGGACAGGAATCTATCGCTCCAGCACATCCTATTTATTCTTGTGGTGAGGTTTAGATCCCTAGAACGTGTGGCTCGAGGGGATAAAGTTTTCTTTAGGTTGAACATGTACATCAATTCTGGGTTGGACATGGCCTTGAATGTCGGGGAGAGATCACCTCTGAGCAGGTGGTATGCAGCCGAGTACAGCTGTAGTTTCTTCAGTCGAGCTGCATAGGGCATCTGTTTGAGGCCAGTGATCCTCTTAATGAGGTACTTCTGTGGTCTTTCCAGCTATTGCAGGTGTCTTGTAAGTTACATCCAAAATGGGGCGTTGTACTCTACGATGGGTCTGATGAGTGATGAGTAGAAGGGCACAATGACATCTTTTGATCTGGAATACAAACTCTTTTGTGATTAGCTGGGCCATGTAGAAGGATTTTCTAACCACTTTGGCAGTGTGATTATCAAAGGTGAGATTCCTATCTATTTGGGTCCCCAAATCCCTTATTGCATCTTCCATATTTAGGGGACTACCACCTATGTGGTAGATTGTGGGTACTTTGTTTTTTCAAAAGGCAATAACTATGCACTTTTTCACATTTAGTTTGAGGCCATGATTTTGACACCAAGTATCCGTCTCAGTGAAACCTTTTGGGGGATGTTTGTGTCAGCCAGAGAGTCAATTATAGCCCCTAATTTGCAGTCATCTGTGAACTTGGTCAGTCATAGTCCTCCTGTGCTTGCCTGTACCTCTGAAAAGTATATGCCGAACAGGAGGGGTCCTAGGACTGAGCCCTGGGGAACGCCACTTGTAACCAGTTTAGAGTCAGACCTAGCTCCCGCAACTCTCACCATGTGGGCTCTGTCCATGAGCCAGTTGGCAACCTATCTTGTGATGTAGGGGTTTATGTTCAGGCTGGTGAGCTTGTCTATAATACCAGAATGGGAAATGGTGTTGAAGGCCTTAGCGAGGTCTAGGTAGGCTGTGTGTACCACCTTTCCCTCATCTATAGCCTTGGTAACTGTCTCAAAAAAGTCCACCTGGTTTAGGAGGCATGATCTGCCCTTAACAAAGCCAAACTGGGTAGGGTCCAGTGTCTGGAGGTTCCCAATGTCTCTGTTAATGAGTTCCATGATGATGCGCTCCATAGCCTTGCAGACCAAGCTAGTCAGGCTTATAGGGCGATAGTTCCCTGGGTCTGTTGTGGCTCCACCTTTGTGGAGGGGAATAACCCTTACTGTGTGCCACTCTATGGGTATGTAGCCTGTGGAGAGGCTGAGTTTGAACAGTGTGTTTAGGTGAGGGGTGAGTTCATCTTTGAGCTCATGCAGGATGCAGCCTGGGACACCGTCTGGTCCCATTGATGCTGTGTTTTTGGCTTTGGAGAGGGCTGTTTTAACCTGAGTGTCTGTGATTTCAGGGACTCTACATTCTTCTGGTATGATTATGGGCCCTTTAGGGGGTGAGAGGGGTTGAAGTTTGTGTTGAACCTGTCTGCCAGGATGTTGGCGATATCGGTCAGTTCAGTGTATTTTGTGCCATTCTGCACTAACTCCGAGCAGATCTGAGCATTGCCACTTAGATTTTTGACATAGCTAAAGAATGCCTTGTGGTTATCTTTGGAGTCCTTGGCAATTTTTCTTTCAAAGCTTGCCTTGGATGATTTTATGAGGGATCATAGTTTCTTGCTGATACTGATCAGAGATGTCTTCCCTTCTTGGGATTTTACTCTTTTCTGTACTCGTTTCCTCCTTCTGTTGTATAGCTTGTTTATGGCAGGAGTCCACCAGACTGGTTTCCTTTTCTTGGAAGAGTGAGTCTTGGTTTTGCTTGGGATGGCATGATCCATGCATTTTTGTAGGTGCCCGTAGAATGCATTAGTAAAGGATTTTGCAGCTTGGACAGCGTTATCCTTCAGCATGGGGGCTTTGAAACTTTCCACCTCAGTCTTAAGTAACGTGAAGTTTGCTTTTGAAAAGTTTTTCATGGTTGTTTTCTTGTCCGGGGGTAGGGGTGGAATGTAGATATCCAAAGTGATTTGTTAATTGTCAGATCTAACCAGCGAGGAGTTGACCTCCAGTGTGGAACACTGGTCGCCCATATTGGTGATGACCAGGTCCAATATGTTGACACATCTCGTGGGAGTGTTGACCAGTTGAACCAGGGCTTTTGAGTTTATAAATTCTAGGAAATGTTGGGCAAGGGAGTTAGTACTTGAGTAGTTCTCCCAGTTAATGTTTGGGTAATTGAAATAACCCAATATTAGGGTGTTTGGTAGGACCTTTATGTTTCCCAGTGTTTCCAAAAATGTAGAATGGTGGTCCTGGGACATGGTGGGTGATCTGTAGCAAGCTACAATTTGAATTGTAGTTTTGTCCATTGTTAGTTGCATGTGGATGATCTCTGAAGCATTGTGCTGTGCCACTAACCTGGAGGTGTGGGTATCCTTGATGAATATGGATATGCCCCCACCTTTTGTATTTTGGTTTGGGCTCTGTGGCCAAAATGTATGGCATGAGTTGTAGCTTGGTAGTGCTGGGGTGCTCTCTGGAGCCTTAAACCAGGTTTCTGTTACTGCACATATATTGATTTTCTCCATACTGAGGAGTGCCTCGAGTGCATGCATTTTGAGGTTTAGACTTCTGGCATTGAGTAGCATTATCCTCAGGTTTTTGTTACTTGTGCTATTTACAGTGGTGGGTTTGTCTTTTGAGCCTTGCCTAAAAAAGGCACTATGGGGGTGGCAAGAGCCTTGACCAGTATTTGAAAGTCTAAGGGTGACAGGCACATGCCGTCTCTAGCGAAGCAGTGTGGCTGTTGTTATCCCAGGTGGACAGACACTGGATCCCCTTTGAATGACACTGGAAACTTTGCCAATTGTTGAAATTGAGGAATTTTTCTTTATACTGTGGTATCATTCTTGGTGAGGGCAGGATGCTAATCAGAGTCAGGGTCATACCGGCCTGAGCTATATGATCAGAGAGCTCCTCCATGTCTCTTTCATGTAGTCCAGGGAGGTATGGCTCAGGTCATTCACACCAACATGGACAATGACAGAATCATATTTATACTTGTTCTGGAGTGACCTGAGTGCTTGTGTTATGTGGTGGATCCTGGCAACCCGACAGGCAGTTAACAGTAACCTTCTCCTTATTAAGCCTAGTAAGTGGGACATCAGTGTGCCTGACTATAGAGTCACTTATTACTAGTATGTTGGGTATGTTATTTTGCCTTAAGGGCTGTGATTGCCTGGCACACTGGTTTTGTGAAGTATGTGTTTCATGGTTTGTGTTGGGGGTGGAGGTTGCTTGGATGTTTGCTTTGGAGGTCTCTGTTGGTTTTGCAGATTTTTATTTAGAGCCTCCGAGTATGTTTTTGTGTATTTATGTGTGTTTTTTGCCAGTGCTGCTTTAATGGGTCTATGTGAGACTGGTGGTGTGATGCAAGCATTTCCCTTCTCCTCTTGACTGTCTGATCCAGTCTTGGGTTGAGAGAGCTTAGCCTCCAGTTTGGCTGTATAATTGCATCTCTCGTATGTATTAGTGTTTGGTGGTAGGAAGAGGAGGTTGTCTGTGTACATGAGGCAGTTGTAACATTGCCTAAAAATGCCCAGATTCACCAGTTGGACTGGAGAGTACACCTGAAACTGCCCTTTGGACATGCCTGGATAGGTACAGTGAACTGTTTTACTGGATGGCTGGTAAGGTCGAATAGAGAGTCTTGTCCTTCTGTATAGTACAGGAGGGTCTAGAGATAGGGTTTATAAGTGCTTGCTATAAGTTTTGAGCAAGTGCTGGGCTGAGAAATGAATGGCTTGAGTGCTTAAGTTGAAAGTTTGTCTAGTTACAAGGGAAAAATTGAAGAGGAGACTTTGTGGAGCAGGGAATAGTTTTACCCTAGCTAACCGATGTTGCTCGGTGTGCAAAACTGGGCAAATACGGTATTTATAGCAGGGAAATGAAAGAGATAGAAATTAGCACAAAATGGGCAATAAACTACTAATTTATAGGCTGAAACCACTTCTCCAGGGACAGATAGGCTGCTCAAAGCTCCCCTCTCTCACAGGTGAACAGAGAACATCTTTCTATCCAGGTAAGGTATGGGCAAACAGAGATTTGTAACACAGCCCTGAATTCAGCACTAACCTGAAAACCTGACTTTACTATCTTAGAAAGGTGGGAAACAAATATTTATATATATATATATATATATATATATATATATATATATATATATATATATATATATATATATATACATATATATATATATATATATATATATATATATATATATATTTTTTTTTTTAAATAAAGCAGATACACTCAAAAAACACTTTAAATGCACAGAAAATGATACTTATTGTTATATGTTGCAGATCAGAGTTGTAGTCAATGCCCCTAGTAATAAAGTAGGAAGAAACACAAATACAGTAAAAGCAGATGAAAAAGTGCAATTTTGATATATATATATATATATATATATATATATATATATATATATATATAAATATATATAAAAAAAACAATAGAAAACGAACAAACTGATTTAAAGAAGTTACCCAATTAACCAGAAAAAAGCTCAAAACTGAGCCCTGTTCCAGCAGTCTTCTATCATACAAGTTCTAACTACACACCTCTGCTTACTAGGGTGCAGGGGAACCTTCTCCAAAAAAGATGGCCTGGATCAGTGATCAAGTTATACAAACAAAGCTAGATTCAGCAGGCATGAATCTGGTCTATGCTACATCAACAAGCCACACCAATTTCAGAAAGAAACAGTTCAAATAAGCAGGCACAATAAGCCTGTGACCAGAAATTCCCAGCTTAGAAGGGCAGAATCCAGCCTCTCCTCCCACAAGAGTGCAGACCACAAACCTTCTTAATGTAGAATAACTGCCCTGAAGCCCAGGTGCTTAAGCCAGAACTAATACACTTTTAGAATAGCAGACACTGAGCCTTCAATCAGCAATTCCCAGCTTAGAAGAATGTAAGCTACCTCTCTTGCCACAACAGTGCAGACCACAAGCCTCCTTAATGTAAAACAGCCTCTATGAAGCCCAAGTGCTTAAACCAAAATACTTAGAATAACAGTTACAATTTAATCAGGCTACTACCAAGCAGTAATAAATGCAGCAGAATAAATAAATCTGAGTACTTTTAAGAACAGCAAAATAAAGTAGGAGGAATGACAAATACAGTAAAAGCAAATGAATAAAGTGCAAAATTTATTTCACGCACACAAACACACACACACATACACACACACACACTCACCTGAGATCACTCATATCCCTACAGACATGCATATGCAGTGCCACACAGATACACACTGTCACACTTCCCCTCCACAAATCCCTCTTTGATAAACCTCCTAACACTTGCCTATAATGTAGTCTTTCCCTTTGAAAATAATGAGTGAATGTGGTCTTTTTGGCCATGTTAATTTACACAGCTAGGCAACTCTATGAATCAATTATCTGAATAAATCCCTTACTACAGAAATTTCCAGGGAGAGTATGTGGCTAATGTTTATATGCCCCCCCCCCCCATGTGCCATTAGCACTGAGTAAGGATAGAACTAATTCCAGTACTGTGTATAATCAGTGCAGTATGGCTGTATATGAATTATTATTGGCCAGGTCCAGGTGTAAACCAGCCATGTTATGGCTTGCCCCTGGCAGTAGACCTTTCTGAATTCCACAGGTGGTCATCTCATTGTGAATATAAACTAAATATTGTTGAAAACAATAATGGGGAAATAAATTTGACTTGTATGAAATCTTTTTGTCATGGCAATATAAATGTTCCTACTCATTAAAATAATTAATCAAAGAATCATATGTTTATGACACAGATTGTTCTTCAATTGCATATCAGGGATCTTCCTAACATTAAGGCTTAAAACAACATTTCCAAGAATAAATCCAGTTTTGAACCTTGGGCAGGATTCACGAAGCCTCCGTGTAAGAGTTACAAGGCTTACACGGAGGCTGCAGTGTAACGGTGTGACGTCAGCATGTCATGCATATGCATGAGGGCATGCTGAATCACACCCAAGGCTAACACGGTCCATGTAAATCAGTAGGGGGCATGTCCGTAGGGTGAACCCTGCAAATGGACACACCCCCAGAAGAGTAAAATTCCCGAACGTAAACCCCCACGACAGAGTCCGTGTAAATGTGAATAAACACAACACAACACTTGCCCCAACAGACTATGAACATAAAATGTAGAAATGAACATCTACTTTTTTTTTTATAAGTTGTAAAGATGTTTGCCCGTGAGTGCGCTCGTTTACGCGGGCATGCCCGGCACTTAGCCACAGTAAGCAGTTAGTGGAAAAGCATATAACGACTAAATATGCAAAGTAAGTCAAGAAGCAATAGCGTAGCGGTAGAGACGTCGGCTGAAGAGGATGCAGTCATGGTTCGAGACCCCACAACATCAATTTTTATTTTTGGTGAAATAAGCATGAAACAAGTCCCTGACATATATGTACATATATAAAATTATATTTTATGGAATCTGTAATGAAATGGGCCATGTATTTTGAAGAAATGTGAGATAAAAAAATAAAAAAATAAATGTGAGATGTGCCCATAGCTGAGCTGCAGTCTAACAAGTTGAGAATATCTGCTTGTAGGTGAGCAGTGTTTTAACAGGTGTAAAATGTGTGCCCATAGGTGAGCAGTGTTTTAACAGGTGTAAAATGTGTGCCTGTAGGTGAGCAGTGTAGTAATGGGTGTAAAATGAGTGCCCGGGGTTGAGCAGCATTTTAACACGCTGAAACTGTGTGCCCATAGCTGAGCTGAGCGTAATATGCGTGCTGACAGCCAAACGACGCGTAAACCGGCGTAACCCGTTTGCGCGGAGCTGTGCACCGCGCCAACAAGCTAACCGATGGGCAACGTTGAGCAAGCTGTATCAAAACTGCCTTTACACAGACACACCTCCTAGCCTGTGTAGACAGTCATAAAATATAAAAAGCAATGGCCAGGTTCGAACCCAGGATACCAGGCACCAGTCAAAGAACTGAACCACTAAGCCATGACAGTTGCACTTAAAAATGCAGTAATAGCATATATATAGGAATGAATAGAAAGAGGAGCATGACAAAGCAGGTTTTGTGAAGCTGATACAATTCCAAAATGGCCACTCACAGATAAGTGCGGGAAAAACGGCATATATAAGCCCCATAGGCAGGAATACACAGCATAACCGATTGTAGAACCGACTTGCAGCCAGGATGTCAGGTGTAGGTGAGGGTAGCTGCTTCCGAGCACAGAGGTGGGGCATTGAGGAGTCCAAATATATGGTTTGGCTCCTCGTCCATAATCATGAGGCCCAATTTATGCAGGGCCAGGTCCTGTGGGGAGCATATAGGGCTGAGGTGTGGGACCGGTTGGCTCATGATCTCACCAGTGCCACAGGAATACCAAGGACTGGTGAGCAGGTCTGTCACCACCATGCGGACCTAAAGAGACGGAAGCAGGACCAACTGAACCGTTGGATCCAGGAGGCCCGGCAAATGCCAAACGCCCCACTACTGAGTAAGTTACATGTAATTATTTATGTAAGAAATTAACCTAGTTGATATTATGGAGATGTGTATTCCAATATTACTTTATTTATATTACAGCTGCAGGTGTCCGTTCTATGAACCGTCGAGCCTATGGCGATAGGCTGGTGCGGTTGCACCACCAGGCAGGTCAGTAATTCTTTCCCTGTAACTGTAAATAAATCTATAAGTATGACAGTTAGCAAAAGAGTGCAGTGTAGTCAGTAATTAATAAAATGTGCAAGTAACAGTGTAAGAGGGTTTGCAAGTATCGCTTGATTACAAAAGTGTGATGCAGCCTGTAATCCAAACATAAAAATGAAACAAGTCTGAAATAAAGATGTCCCACCTGTAATATAATAGTACATAACCTGCAGCAGGCTGAAAAGTACAGCTGCAGAAGCTGAGTAAAACACATGTGTGAAATATATCCCCGTTGAAATACAGAAACATGACATAAGTGAGACTGTTGGAAAGGATTGTTATAACTACAGGTAAAACATGTCAATAAAGCCTAGAATTAAGTACCATCCTGAATTATAAAAATAAAACAAGTGAGAGAGTGTGAGAAAGAGGTATGAATCCACCAATAAAGTAGGAATAACCCCTGAATAAAGTATACTGCAGTCAGTACAGAATGAAATGAATGCAGAACCAAACAGTAACATGTGTTGAAAACACTACTGCAGCTGGAATGTGTGTCCCAAAATCTGGATATGTTGCTCTCAGTCTGCAATATGCAGATAGTATGGTTGTCTGAAATACCAAACATCCACAGTTGTCTATAGCTATATAAAGCAAATGTAGCAGGATGATGTAGCTGAACAAAGTCAGATATGAATATGTATGGATAAAAATGAAATGTATATTGATGTAGCAGTAACATTCCTATCACCAACCTGAAGTAGTTATCACATAGGAAACTGTAGGCAGAACTGTAGTGTGTATATATCTGCAGCTAGTAGAAATGTACAGCATATGTATTGGTATTTGAAGTTGTTAATTCAATTTTCTTCACCCTACCTTATAACCACATATAATCCATTCCACCTGAAATTGGTATGTGCAATCACAATTAACACCCCTGGACATTTGTCCTGTTGGTTCATACATATTTGCATGTACGTTGATGCATCTGCCCTGTTCATACATCCAAACCTGATGGTCTGTTGCCATCAATCAACCCTGCATGTTGTTGGATTGTGTATTGCTGTTCAAATTATGCATGTGTTATGCTTGCTGTTCAATGGCTTGAATATATGGGTGTTTGGTTAATGGCAATACTAATGCATGCTGTTACAACTAATCGTGAATGGTATTGTACATTACTAACCCAAACTGTCATAACATAATTCAAAACATAGGACGACAGGGAAGGCGGGTTCCAGCAGACCCACCTCTCCCACCTCAGCTAGCGAGTGCACCTGGCAGTAGTGCCCAGGCCGGACCCTCCTCCGGTGGCCCTGTGCCACCTGTGGGTGGAAGCACTGCAGGGGATGGGGCTCATCCCCCCTCTGCAAGCGTGGCCGGAGGAGAACATCCACTCACCCTCCGTAGTGTCTGGACTGTGGTGCGTAGGGAGATCCGGCACGCTGTGCTTTGGCCCCTACGCCAGCTTGAGGCATGGGTGTCACAACTTACGGGCATGCCTGCTGCCCAGCCAACACAGCCCCCAGCACAGCCCCGTCCTGGGCAGTAAAGGCTCAGTGGCAACTGCCCATGGGTGGGGATCTCAGTTCCACTGTTGCCATCTGTGGGCTCATGGGCTCGAGATATCCAAACATCCATCCCCGTCAATTGTGTAAACCCCCATGTGTCATACACCACCCCTGTATGTGTCTTGTTTGTCTTGTCTGTTAACCTACCCAACCTACTTCCTGTACCTGACATACCACTCTCACCTGAAAAAAAAAAAAAAAGGGCACTTTGCACCCACAAAAAAATTACGCCCCATACATAGCTGCCCATTTTGCACACATGTCTGCTGGACATGTAAACTGTCAATTACAACTGGCTGTACAAGTATTATTGTTGTCCTTACACCTCTCTCAGGGGTGGAAGGTTTCAAATGTCACACCAAATTACAAACATATGCACAGCTGTTGCTGATGAAGAAATGGGCAGCTATGGGCTTTACCTACATCCCTCCTGCAAAACCCGAGCTTGTTTCCCTACTGTCCTACCCTCTTTGTGACCCCTTTTTCACCACTTTCCTATCTCCCCATTTTCTTTTCTTTTAAAGAAAATAGCACGGGTGTCTTGTGAGAGTAAGCACTTTTAAGCAGTAGTAAGCGGGTGTCTTGTGAAGCTAAGTGGCAGTGCGTATCACGTGACCTCCAGCAAACCAGCGCTAACCCACTTAAAACTGCTTAAAAGTGCCTTAGTCACTCTGAATGACAAGGCCTGTAGTTTTCTCAGCAGCAAAATAAAATACCTCCCTCAGTCTCGAACCCAGGACCTTGGAAACACTAGTCTGCATGACTTACCACTAAGCCATGAGTGCTATACAAGAACAATGTGCTGAAAGAAATATATCATAAAATAGTAGGAATTAATTTAAAGGGAATATACAAGTCTAGCACACAAAGCATGTCATGTATATTTACTGTCAAATCTAGTGGATTTGTAAAATAGTACTGTGTGCTGAGAAACAGTGATGCTAGTTGGTAGCTACTAGGTAATAATGTCAGACTAGCATCTGGCAAGCCACACACATACTCAGAGCAGGATAAACACAGCCATAGTTGAATAGTTAAGAGTGCAGACATAGCAACTGTGACTGAGTAACAGGGATGTCCCTGATGTGAAAACAAATGTCAACTGTGCCCCACTGACACCCTGCCAAATGTACTAACAGTAGCTTACAGAACAAAATGCATTGCAGTGTCTACAACACAGCCTGAAATATGAAAGACATACCAACCCTTACACTCACAGAACAGTGTCCACAGCAAACCAGCATGGTCCCCACCCTGATAATCTGAAAGGGCTACGCCTACTAACAGACCTTTTAATAGCACAGGCCTGTAATCACAGTGAGAACTGCAATCACTACACAACAGGCTGCATGCAATTAGTAAATGCTGGCTAACAATTGGTGCAGAGGCCATCACATGGATATATGCAGATAACTACAAAAGCATCCTGTACACCCAGTCCACACATGCAATACTGTCATTGCACACGCTGGAGGTAGAGAGAGAGAGAGAGAGAGAGAGAAAACACCAAAATAAAAAAAAAAGAAAGACAGAAAGAAAGAAAGAAAGAGAAAGAAATTAACCGGAAACATCAAGGCAAAGAGGCAGACAGCAGGCCAAGCAACTGCAAGCCTACACAAACAGCTGCAACAAACACAGGTAATGTAAAGTACTACTATAATACTCTACATACTGTGAACCCTCCAGATGTGTAATTGGTCTGTATCTATGTATATGAGGATGTGCATAGGGACGGGGACATGCTGAAACTGTCACTGAAGGCTCCACATACATATGTATGTGATGGTAGCTATGTGCACATAGCAATGTAGGTTGTAGTGCAATGTACAAGTAGGCAGTACAGTAATGGGTGTTCAGCAGTACGTTACTGTGTGTATACATATGTGGACCTAAAAAGGAGTATATATATATATATATATATATATATATATATATATATATATATATATATATAACATGTGTATACGTATGTATATCGAGATATGTATGTATATATATATATATATATATATATATATATATATGTATATATATATATATATATATATATATATATATATATATATATATATATATATATATATAATATGCATATGTGTATACATAGATAGCCAGGGATGTAGAAATACACAGACAGATATAGTTTCACAGTGGCATAGTATAGTACTAGGCTATCTGCAGACAGTGTATAGAATAGATTTAGAAACCTGCACCTCTGTATAGTAGTGACAGAGTGAAGACCTCCCTACATAATAGCGTTAGTGTACTCTGCCTCTGTCTAGTAGTGACACAGAGATGACCCCTGCTGTAAACCTATGATCTCCCATCCACTTGTCAAGAATGCACATGTACAGTGTCAGTGAGGGTCTCTGCCTAACATGAACTGGGATCCTGTTCCACAGTATGGGAAGCCTCTTAGTGATGGATCTGTCCCTACAGTATGTCCTATTCATATGTGTGCTGAGGTTTAAATCCATAGCTGTCGTGCTTCTGATGGATTTGGATTGTATGAGGTGGAACATGTCCATCACTACCAGATTGGACATGGCCTACTACATCAGGCACAGATCACCCCTACGTAGGCAGTATGATACGGAATAGAGCATGAGTTATGTTAGTCTGGCAGCATATGACAGGTGTTGCAGACCCGTGATCCACCTGGTGATGTACTCATGGTGTCCCCCTAGCTGTTGCAAGTGCCAGGTGAGGTACATACCAAATGGGGCATAGTACACAGTCATGGGCCTGATAAGGGAGGAGTATAAGGGTACAATGACCCCTTTTGATGTGGATGTGAATCCCTTCATGATAAGGTGGGCAAGGTAGGAAGTCCATCCAAACACTTTGGCAACGTGGGTGTCAAATGAGAGGGCAGCATTGCACAGTGTCACCAGGTCTCTGATTACTTTGTCTGTACTCAGTGGGTTATTGTCTATGTGATAATATGTAGGTACCTTGTCCGTCCAAAAGGGTATGAGTATACATTACGTGGCATGCAGTGTCAGGCCATGACTACACCACCAGTTGTTGGTGTCCGTGAGGCCTGTCAGTAGGATGTATGTGTCAGCTGGTGTATTGCCAATGACGCCTAGTATGCAGTCATCTTTGAACATTGTCAGCCACTACCCTCCCATGTCTGCTTCCACATCTGAGAATGATATGCCGAACATGAGTAGTCCCAGGACAGAGCCCTGTGGGACACTACATGTGACTGGCTCTGAGTCTGACATGGCACCGGTGAGGTTGACTATAGGGTTTCTATCCGTTAGCTGGTTTGCAACCCATCATGTGACATATGGATATACGTGTTAGCTGTCAATCATGTCTATGATGACAGAGTGCGTTATTGTGTCTAATGCTGTAGGCAAGTCCAGGTAGGCTGTATGGACTGCTATGCCCTCAGCAATGGCTATAGTGACTGATTTTAAAAGGTCAACCAGGTTCATAAGGCAGGATCTGCCCTCTACAAAGCCAAACCGGGTGGGAACAATTGTCTAAGTCCCCAATGTCTCTGTGTATGGGTACCATAATGATCCTTCCCATAGTGTTGCAGACCAGGCTGGTTAAGCGTATGGGTGATAGTTACCAGGGTTTGTAGAGGTGCCTCCTGTGTGGAGTGGGACTACTGTTGCTGTATGCCAGTGTCCAGGTACATATGCTGTAGTAAGGCTATGGCTGAATAGCATGTAATGTGCATGTGTAGCTACTCTTGCAGTTCACGTAGCATGCAACCCGCAATACTGTTGTGTCCCATTACTGCTGTGTTTACAGTTCCACTGAGGGTGGTTCCCAGCTGGACATCTGAGATGACAGGGAGGTTACAGTCAGCTGGGATAAGTAATTCCACATGTGTGGGTGAGGGAGTGTAGAAACCTGCACTGAACCTGTCTACCAGACTGTTGGCATTATCTGTGTGTTCAGTGTAGCGTATGTCACTGTGAACTAACTGTGAACACAAATGAGGGTTCCCACCCAGGTGTGTAACATAGCAGAGGAAGGCCTTGTGGTTATCTGTAGTGACCATAGCGATGTCCCTCTCATTGTTGGCCTTGCATGTTTGTACGACAAAACCCATCTGTCTACTACTGCTGATGAGAGATGCCGTAGCTCTATGGAAATATGCTCTGCTGTGCAGTAGCTACCATCTGTTGTTATACAAGTTGTTCAATGCTGGGGTCCACCAGACAGGATGCCTGACCTTGGTGGAGAGGGTCATGGTTCCATTTGTGATTGCATGATCCATGCATTCTTGGAGATGTCTGTAGCAGCATATGTGAAGGTGTCTGCATTGTGGGAAGTGGATTACACTGGCACAGTGGGCATTCAGGATACCAACTCAGTTATAAGACGTGTAAATTTGGCATGTGAGAGGTCTCCCACTGTAGTCTGTTGTGTTGTGGGGGAGGTGGGATATGTATATCCAGGTTGATTAGTCTGTGGTCAGATGTGACTAGAGAGGGGAATCCTTCCAGTGTGTAGCACATTGTCCCCATGTTTGTGATGATCAGGTCTAGTATATTATCTCCTGTTGTGGGAGAGGTGACTAGCTTTTCCATTGCATTTGACATAGTGAATACCGGGAACCTTTGGGCTAGGGTGTTTGGGGTAGAATAATGCACCCAGTGTATGTTAGGGTAGTCGCACTATCCCAATATGATGGTGTGTGATGGGACATTCATATCCCCCAATGTCTACAGGAAGGCCGACTGTGGTCCCTGAGATCGGGAGTGTGGTCTGTAACATGCTACCAGTTGTATAGCAGGTTTGCCTACAGTTATCTGCACCTGGATGGTCTGTAATGCTTCATGTGTTGCCACTAACCTGGAGGTGTGTGTGTCCTCCATGAATATGGACACACCCCCTCCCTGTCCGTTTTGTCCCGAGTCCTGGGGCCAAAATGCATGATACGGGGTATAGCCTGGTACTGCTGGTGTGCTCTCAGGAGCCTTGAACCAGGTTCTCATGTACTGCACAGACATCAAGATTGGTAGAATATGTATGTACAGATATATGCAATACACACATATATATATAGATATCTGTAGAGACTTACGCACATACAGATAGATTTGACTGACAACAGACATGTCTGTATATGACTATCTCTCACTCTCTGTCCCACCCCCTCACACTCACACTCACCCTGTGTCTCTCTCTCACTCTCTCCTCTCTCCCACATCTATATGTATATATCTACATCTAGATATACATATGATATATACATATATACAAACAGATATATATCCATATACAGATATAAATATATCAATACATATATATATATATATATATATATATATATATATATATATATATATATATATATATATATATATATATATATATATATATATACATATATAGACTGTGTGAGGCACATGTGTGCAGATGTCTTGCTACAGGTGCCTGGTGTCACAGGCATGGAGTGAACACCAGTGCGGATACTGGAGTACCATACCCCATTCAAAAACACTGACACCAGTAACCACCACATATGTACATGCTGCCCACCACTGCATGTGTCAGGGGGGAACAGGGTCAACAAGTGTACACTAGGCTCCACATTGATACACACAGTGGCACACTAGTCCTGTAATACCTGTACATGGAATGTGTCAGTGGACATTGTGTGTCTGCTATGGACATGTAGGTCACTGTACCCCTCCACACTCCACAATGTCCTACACGGTATGTACCTCCCATGATAGCTACAGATATGGTAAAGGACACAGACATATGCAAGTAACTGTGTCAATGCACTCAAACACCACAGAGTGCATACAGACTACCTACATAGAGGTTACCACTGTTGGATATACATAGTTCGGTCACACCCATGACAGTTGTCTCCCAACCATGGTAACACCTCCAACATCCACAACACAAATTACCTTACATCTGTCGTCCTTGTCACTGCAGTATAGAGCACATGGTGGAGGTATGGGACCCTACCCACAGATATGACATATCCTGTAGTAGACCACACAGAAATAAGAAGCAAGCCTCCCCATGAGTAGATGTCAGACATACCCTTGCTGAATGTTATGCTGATAGGTAATATGCCATATGAGTTACCCTGTGTAACTGTTTGTAAGGAGCAGGTACGATCATAACACATGTGTCACAAGGGGCAGGATAGCATAACAGTATGCTGCTGTAAGCCCAGAGCCAAAAGCACAATACCTACCTAGGACGCAATGCACACCCAGTAACACATTGCAAACGGAATATGTGAGGTGGAATGGGTGTGCTAGTGACTGGGTGCATGTTGTGTACTGGTGCGATTGCTCACCATGACTGTCTGTCTGTCATGGTAGTGTGTGTCCATAGTGTGAGGTCAGAGACAGGTGTGTGGGGTATTGCAATCAACACATACTACATTGCCATATGTTGTGCTGCATTACCCTGTATGTCACTGTGGTGTAGGTAGGGTTATGGCAAGTAAGAGTAGTGTGCAGTACCAGTGAAATATGTAACGTGCATTGTGTGCAGTGCATGGGCTGATAATGTTCCCCATACAGTACCTTGATTCAAACCCCCAGTGTGGGGTCGTGTATTGTACCTGAAACAGTGCTGCAGTATACTAGTCTGTTGTATGGAGTGTGCCAGGTACTGTTGCACAGTTGTCGGATGAGCACTGATATCTGGTCATGTACATGTGTATCCCCCAATAGACAGACAGATGCTATATATGGTGCCTAAGTTATATCACTGCAGTCAAGTATAATGTGTATTATGTGTGCTATAGTCTGCTGACAGATATTGCTGACATATTTCCCTTCTCCTTTTCAGGGACATGGTTCACTAAAGGAACCCAGTCTACTCCACTGCAGAAGAGGAGATACACCAGAGCCAGGTGCGGGATATCGCTGTACTCTTTACCCACACCAGCCAGAACCAGCAGGAGAGGGCTGCACTGTGGCAAGACCTGGTCCGTCAGGTAAATGACATAGGCACACATAACCAGACATATGAGCAGGTATGCCATCACTGCAGTGATTTAATTAGAAATGTCCATCAGCGTGCGTCGGATATCCACAGGCAGCAGCTTGCCACAGGTGGTGGGGTGGCTAGACATCCCCCCCTCACCAGACTGGAGGGACTACTCCTGAGTGTTGTGGCTCCGGCACAGCAGCAACAATAACAGCATACATGTGTAATGATGGAGGCTGGAGCCACACTGCAGCAGGACACAGAGCGTGCAGGTAACATGCCTTGTGTATAGTGACCATTCTGTACACTGTTAGGTTATGCATGTGTGTGGTGTGTCCCCGATTTGTAGCTGTTATCTTGGTAATTATTGTGCATTAGTGATAACCTCATTATCTGCAGTACACCTGTGGAAGCTAACTGTTGCACTACTGAACTGTAACATGCCCACAGTATAAATGGCACAGTTGTGCCCACTGACGATGAATGTCTCTTTTCCGCAGGTCCCTCTGGTATAACAGCAAGGCAGCCTATCCATGCTGGTGAGTGTGTAATACCATTACCTTCACTACTCTGTATACTAATAGTAATAATAGGCTGAAGCAGTAGTGCAATGTGTTTGATTGCATGTGTGTTTGTGTCTGTGGGTTGATATCTCACATACTGAGGTGTGTGCATGTGTGCATGTGCCCATGTGTGCATGTGTGCATGTGCCCATGTCTGCACATGTTCATGTGTGCATGTGCCCATGTCTGCATGTCTGCATGTGTGCATGTGTGCATGTGTGCATGTGCCCATGTGTGCATGTGTGCATGTGCCCATGTCTGCATGTGTGCATGTGTGCATGCGTGCATGTGCCCATGTGTGCAAGTGTGCATGTGTGCATGGGTGCATGTGCCCATGTCTGCATGTGTGCATGTGTGCATGTGCTCATGTCTGCATGTGTGCATGTGCCCGTGTGTGCATGTGTGCATGTGTGCATGTGCCCATGTGTGCATGTGTGCATGTGTGCATGTGCCCAAGTCTGCATGTGTGCATGTGTGCATGTGTGCATGTGCCCATGTGTGCATGTGTGCATGTGTGTATGTGCCCATGTCTGCATGTGTGCATGTGTGCATGTGTGCATGTGTGCATGTGTGCATCAGTGGTGGCATTGTGTACACATTGTAAACTGTGTTTCCTGTCTTACTCCCACAGGTTCTGGTGCTGCTCTGGTGTCATGCAGCAGGGAAACTGAATCAGCTGCTGTGGATAGTGATGATGATACCTGTGTAATGGCACAGGTAGGTGTACCAGGGTCCGTCATTGGTCAGCCAATTGACACTACACAGCTGTCGACCCCATCTATGCGCACAGTCATCCTGCCAATACATCCTTTGTCATCAATGTCCCTAGGTGATGGACAGGATACAGTGGGCATTGACCAGGGTAATGTGGTACCGGTGGCACATGCATCCCCACACTGCAGCCATGGCCAGGGCCCTGACATGGTACCGCACAGGCAGACGTCCATGGGTTCTCATGGGAGCATCCGTGGGTGTACCGCCCCTGTCAGACGTGCCCACAGAGGTCTTTCAACCCCAGCTATGTTCCGGGCTGTAATGCAGGGACAGTCACGTATGGAACGGTACACCAGACAGGGTCTGAGGGAGCTGAGAGCATGTCACACAGCCATGAGCGACAGTATGCGTGATGTTGCGGCTGCCATCCGCAACTTCACCGAGGTCATTGACAGACGTTGGTGGGTCACATTAGATCTGTTCCACAACTATATGTCCATGAGCCAGGGCAATGGTGGACGGTTGAGGCATTGACGTGGCCGTATGCCAGCAACAGCAGTAGCTGGCAGCCGTCGCGGATGACAACAGGGCCACGGCCACTCACATAGTGCCAGCAGCAGCCCCAGCAATGCTAGGTCTGTGCTATCATCGGACCGCCCCAGGAGACCATGTGCACGTGGTGCTGGACAGTCCCAACAGGGACCTGTCTCCAGTCAATGAACACCTGCTTCTGATGACAGTACCCAGTCTGGATTGGTACCTGATACGGTCCATAGCACCCCTGCCAGGCACAGGTACCATGTCCGTGGCCACAGACAGTGATCTGTATGTCCTGGCAGGTACAGTCTGTGGCTGTCCACAAACACCTGTATATGGCAGCCATGAGGTGGGACTGTGTGCATTCATACACACATGCAAAGTGATAACACCTAGGGCTACCGCATACACGCACACACTGCATCAACATTGCCCCATCTTGCACTGCTGTCCCTCAACAACAACACACACACAGACATGTCAATTGGTTGTATCAGTGGCAGACTCAGGCATACCAGGTACACACCTTGTGCATATGATGAAACTGTGCCACCTCCTGCAATCTGTAAGATTGGTGCAGGAACAAGTTAACATGGTGCCGATGCACAGGGTGGCTACATAGACGTATTGTAATAGTATGATGTTGACAACAGTACAGTGTAATTATAGCATTGTGGGTATATACCAGCATGCCTGATGCAGTTACAGTATGAATGTCATTGTATTGTTTTGTACACCCATACTAATTACCACAGTGTTCTGTCTGCACATCTTTGCATACTGGTGGTGAGGCTGTGAAGGGATGGCCACCTACATAGGTAGCACAGGGGATACAACAATGTACATATTGATACTCAATGATGGCCATGTCAACTGTGAGTTGCATGCTGTCCACACATGACTCTGCAATGCAGATGTTTCAGGATGTTGATATCTGTGCAGTACTACACAGCAGGTTCAGAACTCACAAGAGCACACTAGCACTACAAGGTCACATCTCATGCCATGCATAACAGCACCAAAACACAGAACTAACTATGACAGGAGGGAGAGTGTCCATACATGTCAAGGATACTGTGGTGCCAGGACAGGTAGCATACATCATACTACGTCTGGAACTGCTGAGTGAGGACTCAGTGTCTGTTATTTGAGATGTGTATTATTACAGGTGTGAGCGCTTGGGTATCAGGCCAGTTATTCAACATTACGAAGATACGTGGTCAATACACTTGTGGGGGTTGCGGCTGGACCCAGCCCATCTGACCTGGGAATGTCTGGGTACTGGCTTAGAGTGCCTGCATATATGCACTGTGACATAGTGGAAGTCATACACCTTGTTTGTTGTAGCATAGTCTACATACAGGCCTGCTGACTGTACTTTGTTTGTATGCATGTTTGCCTGTTATGTTCCTGAAACTCTGATTCCACCTGCGGTGCAGATATACAGTGCCTCTGTGGATCCCTAGTGACATCTGTGTTGCTTACTGTACTGATGTCCATGTGTCACTTGACAGAACGTCACTGTTTGACCTGTTTGCATGTAGCTTGCCTGTAACACATTGCATATGATGTACCTCACATTTGCTCAAGACAGCATTCATATATGCCAGCACTAACAATTCAGAAGCACTACACCCTCACATAGTCACCTTGAGTACCTTGTTCCCCATTGGCCCTATGTGTCGTTACTTAGTGTGGGAGTCACAATGCTATGGTAGCATGTGCAAAGGTCACCTGTCGATCTACTCTCAGGTCCAGTTGGTGAATCTGTGAGTCATGTGGCAATGTTACAGCTGCCTCATGTTCACAGACAACCCTCTCCCCTTCCCATACATGTACAACACATGTGAGAGATGCAGCCACATAGCCAAACTGGGGGCTAAGCTCTGTTTACACAGCACTGGCATTCCCTGTCAGGTGGAGTTGGATACTACAGTGAATACAGTACCAGTCTCCCATAGACCTGCCACGACCACAATCCAAACACAGACACACACAGGTACATTATTGGGCTCTCAGAATAGCATCCTGCATGAGCAGCTGACACCTGCAAAGCAGACACACAAGCAAACATTACGCCAGAGCAGAGCACATGCGACACATGGCTCACAAAGCCTGTGTGCCTAACAGTGTCAGGCCATATGGCTAGACAACACACCTGCTACGGTTGTATGAGGTACCTCTATTGACATGTACATGGTGGTCCTGCTCCCAGGCTGAACAGCATTACGGTCACGTTGAGCTGCCCGTTGGGCACTATGATCCACCACATAACACAAGCAAAGCAGTCACTCCAAGGCATGTAGCAGTATGACTCAGTCATTGTCTGTGCCAGTGTGTATGACCTCTGATGCACCTCCCTGGACTACATGTTAGGGGACATGGAGGGGCTCTCTGAGGTTGTGGCACAGGCTGGTATGACCCTGGCTTTGGGTAGCATCTCACCCTCACCATGAATGCTGCCACAATATGTAGACAGGATCATCGGTTTCTGCACTTAACGTATCTTTCAGTGACCTCCAAAGGGGATCCAATGCCTGTCAGTGTGGGATTACATGCCGGACATGCCACATTGCTTTGCTTGGGACAGCTTGCACCTGTCACCCATGGGCCATTGTATATTGGAAGAGGCTGTTGCTACACACATACTGCCTTTGTATGCAAGGCTGACATTACATAACCACCTACACAGGTAGCACACGGGATGGGACACTAATAGCAATGCTACTCAACAGCAGCAGTGTAAACCTCAAGATGCATGCAGTGGAAACTGTCCTTAGCATGGGGTAAAGCAATATCCGTGCAGTAACAGACTTCTGGTACAAGGCTCCCAGGTGCACACCATCAGTGCCAGGTCATTCCTGATACCATGCTTGTCATCCCCTACACATGCTCCAAAACAGAACAGGGAGGATGTATCCAAAGGCACCTCAGATACACACACCCCCAGGTTGGTGGTACTGCACAAAGCAGCAGAGCCTCTCCATGTGCAACACACAGTGGGTTAGACTGCCTTCAGGTTCATAGCCTGGCACACACCACACTCCCATAACCAGGAAACCCACTTGGCCTTCCTGACAACACTGGGAATATAATGGTCTCTACACACACCATTATATGGTTGTACTGCAACTACCCAAACATACAGTGTGAGCATTATTCTAGCTGCAAGACCCTATTTGAAGGTGTCTTATCATTCATTCCCTGCATTGCTATGGAACAACTTGTTACCACTCCCACAAGTGGTGACAACATGCTGCACCTGTTCATCACCAACATGTGGACTATATGCTCCAGACCAATCATGTATCCCTCGCTGGTGGGATGATTTCATCTACAACCCACACTGTATAGTCACATACCACATGCAGCCCCTGCACAGAACACCCCAGTCATACAGTTGTCTGATGCATATTCCATGTATTCACATGAGGCAGGCTTCGGACATGGGAACTCTTGCAGTCCACAGGTACATATGTGTAGGTGGCACACACATACATCATGTATGCATTGACATTACTGATATAATGTATGTCGTGCAATATTAGGAACAACACCCCACACACATGGACAAACTGTGTGACAAAATTACACATGGCATTTGTAGGATACAAACCCCTACCTAACTATGTTATGACACTAGTGAGAGATGCATTAGCAGAGCATGCTATTTGCATTACTGGGGGGATTGCTTTCTCCTGCTGTACTTATAGGGTGCTGACATCATCAGTGTTTAGACAGTGGAATATGCAGCCTGTTTTGTGTAGTACCAGTTGCCAAAAGGGACATTTCTCATACACATGGACTTGCACACACTACTCCCCCATACACAATCACCCACACACTGGGCACTTACAGGATTCAATCCCTTATCTAACTATGTTATGACAGTAGTGAAAGACGCATTAGCAGAGTGCGCTATTTGCATTACTGGGAGGATTGTTTTCTCCTGCTGTACTTATAGGGTGCTGACATCATCAGTGTTTAGACAGTGGAATATGCAGCCTGTTTTGTGTAGTACCAGTTGCCAAAAGGGGCAAATTTCATACACATGGATTTGCACACAATACTCCTCCATACACAGTCACACACACACTGGGCACTTGCAGGATTCAAACCCCTACCTAACTATGTTATGACACTAGTGAGAGACGCATTAGCAGAGCCACTATTTGCGTTACTGGGGGAATTGCTTTCTCCTGCTGTACTTATAGGGTGCTGACATCATCAGTGTTTAGACAGTGGAATATGCAGCCTGTTTTGTGTAGTACCAGTTGCCAAAATGGACATTTCTCATACACATGGACTTGCACACACTACTCTCTCATACACACGCTGGGCACTTGCAGGATTCAAACCCCTACCTAACTATATTATGACACTTGTTACAGACGCAGTAGCGGAGTGCGCTATTCACATTACTGGGTGTAATTGCTGCTCCTGACATATGTATAGTGTGCTGACATCATTATGGATGAAGAGGTATGTACATCTGTTACTATCCATCAGTAAGGGGGAGAGCATATCTATGCATTAACTTTGCACAGGCACAGTGGCCTACTGTACTGTGGAGGCAGACGCCAAATACACTGTGGATAGCCTTCTGTATTCCCTAGGGACAACGGTCAGGTATTGCATTATACGGCCATATGTTTACCTGTCAGATGCACGTATCTGTTGCTCATATACTATTTGTGGGTCTTTATTGCCATAGCCTTCCCTATCTCTATAAACAACGTGTGTACTGTGGGAGATGTTTGCATATGAGTGGGATCCAGTACTTTACTTATGTCTCTGTTGTAACTTCACTGTGTGCACTGGGCAGATGTCTGTATTGTGGGAGGTTCCTGTGTTAACACATAAAAATGCGAGATATGTGTGTGCAACTGCTGAACTGTGACATGGCCTAAGTGTGTGAGCATGCCCAGTTCACAGTCTGTATGGCTTCTTGACTGCCACATCTCATTTATCTAAGTGTGCGAGCATGCCCAGTGTGACCTTTCCTTATGTTTGGATCTGTGGACCACCACATATCTGTTTGTGTGTGGACGCCATCTATATATCACATGTACAGTTGAGTTCTGGACATCAGGTTGTGTTCTTACTGCCCAACTGCTGTGTGTCTGAACTTAACAGGCATTATGCTGTGCCTGCAGGGTCGCCATGGGATAGTTTACATACAGTTGACATCATCCTTTCCTGCTGACCAAACAGTTGTATTGTTGTATAGTGTACTGGTGCAAAACTTTCACTGTGGTGGACAGTATGATCGGTTTCAGTCCTATCACTGCTTGTAATGGTTATAGTGAGCAAACCAAACTGGTTGAGGGCCAGTTGTGCAGATATGACCATGCTGCATTTTGTTCAGATATGGACAGCTTAGTACATGATTGTCCGACATTGTTATTGTATTCCACAACTTGTGTGGACAGTGACAAACAATAGCCAGGTGCCCTAGTCCATTTGTAATGCTAGTCAGAGAGTGTTTGTCCTTCAACTCACATTTACTGGTGTTTGCCATGACATATGTCATGGTTAGTGTGCTGTGCCTCTGTCTACCCATGACATACAGGTGATATCCAGGGTACACCTGCCATCTCCCATCCAGTCATCATGATTCCTCTGGATGACAGTCACTGAGGGACTCCCTGGATATCCTGTAGTGGGAGTTTAGTCGTGAGTGGAGTGAGCTTCTGGGTTGTGTACCAATCAGTACAGCATGTCCTGTTTATGTCTGTGCTGGGGTTCAGGCCTGTCAGCTGCATAGGTCAACAGCATTCAGTGTTTACATGGTGCCAAATGTCCATTGATACCAGGTTGGTCATGGCTCTAAACATCAGGCACAGTTCACCTCCAGCCAGGCAGTATGGCACTGTGTGGAGCTGCAGTTACTTTACTCAGGTGACACATGGCATCTGTTACAGCTCTGCAATCCTCCTGGTGGGGTATTTGTGTGGTCATTCCAGTTGCTGCAGGTGTCTGCTATGGTACATCACACAGGGGCCATTGTACTCAATTGTGAGGCTGCAGTTTGTTTAATCAGCCAACACATGGCATCTGTTTGAGCTCTTTGATACTCCTGGTGAGGTACTTTTGGGGTCTTTCCAGTTGATGGAGGTGTCTGCTGAGGTACATCCCACAGGGGCCATTGTACTCAATTGTGAGGCTGATGAAGGATGACTGCAGAGCCACAATGACCTCCCCTGATCTAGATCTGACTACCTTCATGATTAGGTGGGTATATGGTATGTTTCTGTAATCACTACAGCCACATGCTTGTCCAATGCGAGATATCTATCAACTTGTGTCCCCAGGTCTCTTATTACTTCTTCAGTACTTAATGGGTTAACACCTATGTGGTAATTGGTGGGCACTTACTGTATATCCACAGGGGATGACTGTACACTTTTCTGCAATCAGCTTGCTGACATGGCTATGGCACCAGTTGTCTGTTTCTATGTGGCCCTTTTGTGGGATGCTTGTGTCAGCTGGAGGGTCAGATATAGTGGCCAGTTTGTAGTCCTCTGCAAACTTGTTCAGACACAGTCCTTCCATGTTGGCCTGTACCTATGGGACATATATACCAAACAAGTGAGGTCCCAGGACCGAGCCTTGTGGGATGCCAGTTGTATCTGGTTTGTAGTCTGACATGGCTGCAGCATTTCTGACCATGTCATTTCTGTCCTTGGGCTGGTTTGCAATCCCTCTACTGACATAGGGGTTTATATTTAAGCTGGTGAGCTTATCTATAATGAACACGTGGGGTATTGTATGGAAGCCTTTTGCAAGGTCCAGCTAGGCTGTGTGGACCACATTCCCCTCATCAATGGCCTTAATGACTGTTTCAAATGAGTCAAACATGTTTAAGGGGCAGGATCTGCACTTAAGAAAGCCACACTGGGTAGGATCCAGTATCAGTAGGTCCCCAATATCTTTATGTCTGAGGTACATGCTAATCCTTTCCATAGCTTTGCATGCCAAGCTTGTCAGGATTCTGGGGTGGTAGTTTGCAGTATCCATTCAGGCAACACCTTTGTGGAAAAGGACCACTGTTGTTGCACACTGCTCTTTGGGTACATATCCTGTGGTAAGGCTGACATTGAGCAGTAGTGTTATATGGCATTCCATTCTTCTTGGAGTCCATGTTGGACTCAGCCCAGGACACCATCTCGTACCATTGATGCTGTGTGTTTTGCTTTGTAGATGCTGGCTGTTACCTCAGCATCTGCAATGTCAGGGGGCCAGCACTCTGCTGGGATAGTTATTTGGCATTTGGGGAGGGGGGGGGGTTTGCACTGAACCTGTCAGGTTGGATGTTGGCAATGTGTGTGTGTTTGGTGTATTGTTTGTATTATTTGAGTGATTCGGAGCATATCTGTGAATTCCCAATAAGGTTCCTACCATCAGTTAAGAAAGCCTTGTGATTATCTTTAGTGTCCTGTACAATTTGTATCTTCATAGGTTCATAGGTTCATACTAGGCTATCTGCCCTTGGGCATTTATAAGTCTAGCCAGAGTGTGTGTGGCTTTTGCCACCCCTTGCTATGTGAATATTATGGCCGTTTAGGATTTACTTTACTGTGCCTTTGTATAGACGTGACACAGTGAAGACCCCCAGTGTACATCTACGATCATCCATCCACTTGGCAAGATTCCTGTTGAAGAGAGTCAATGAGGGGCTCTGCCTAACATGGAGTGGGATTCTGTTCCGGGGTGTAGGGAGCCTCTGGGTTATGTATCTGTCCCTCCAGCACATCCTATTTCATTATGTGTTGAGGTTGACATCTCTCACTCTCACAGCTATGATGGATTTGGGTTTTCTGGGGTGGAGCATGTCCATTACTCCTGTGTTGGACATGGCCCTGTCAAACAGGCATACAACGTCTCTGCGTAGGCAGTATGTGACTGCATACAGCTGGGGTGTCTACAGCCAGGCAGCATGCGACATATATTTGAGACCCTTTATCCTCTTGGTGGGGTACCTTTGAGGTCTTTCTAACTGCTGTAGGTGTCGGGTGAGGTACATCCCACATGAGGCATTGTACTAAATTATGTGCCTGATAAGAGAACAGTATAGGGGCACAATGACCTCTGTTGACGTAGATGTGATTGCTTTCATGATAAGGTGGCCAATATAGAAGGTCATCCTAGCCATGTTGGCAATGTGAGTGTCACATGACAGGTTACTGTCCACTTGTGTCCCTAGGTCCCTGATTACTCCTTCCATATGTACTGGATTACCACCTATGTGGTTATTTGTGAGTACCTTGTTTGGTATTTGGTGAGACATTCATACTGTCCAGTGTCTTCAGGAAGGCTGAGTGGGGTTCCTGTGTGTGAGAGTGTGGTCTGTAGCATGCTACAGACTGTACAGCAGTTTTGCCTATGGCTAGTTGCACATGGGTGGTCTCCGATGCTTTGTGCATTGTCAGTTACCTGGACATGTGGGTATCTTTGCTGAACATAGATACTCCCCCTCCTGTTATGGTTTGCTCCAGGTTTTGAGGCCAAGACGCATGATATGAGGTATAACCTGGTAGTGCTGGTGTGTCTCAGGAGCCTTGCTGCAGGTTTCTGTCACTGCACAGACATCGATGTTCTCCATACTGGGGAGGGCCTCGGGAGCATACATCTTGAGGTTTAGATCTCTGGCATTGGGCAGCATTACCCTTATGTTTCCTCCCACTTATGTTTTCTAGTGAGGTGGGTTAGTCTTTTCAGCCTTGCCTACAAAAGGCTGTATGGAGGTGGCAAGAGCCTTAGCCAATATCCAGATGCCCAGGGGTGACAGGTGCAAGCCATCCCTGGCAAAGCAGCGTGGCTTGTCAAGCATGACATCACAAGCGGACAGACATTGGATCCCCTTGGAATGACACCAGTAATTGTGCCACTTGTTAGAGCTGATCATTCTGTGTTTGTACTGTGGCATCATTCTTGGTGAAGGTAGGATGCTGCCCAAGGTCTGAGTCATACCGGCCTGGCCTACATAATCGGAGAGCTCATCTATGTCTCTTTTCATGTAGTCCAGGGAGGTATGTCTCAGGTCATTCACACCAGCATGGACAATGACTGCATCATATTTGTACTTGCTTTGGGGTGACCTGCGTGCTTGTATTATGTGGCGTATTGTAGCAGCCTACAGGCAGCTTACTGTACCCTTTCCCTTGTTCAGTCTGGTGAGTGGGTCAGCAGTGTGTCTGACTATAGAGTCACCTATTACAACTGTATCAGGCATGTTGTTTCTCCTTCTGGCCTGTGACTGTTTGCAACACCAGCTTTGTGTACTATGTGTTGCATGTGCTATGTTTGGAGGTAGTGGTTGCTTGGGTGTCTGCTTCGGAGGCCTCTGTTGATGTGGTGTGTTTGTAATTAGAGCCTCCGAGAATGTTTTTCTGTGTTTATGTCTTTGGTTTGCAGTTGTGATAGGTCTATGCGAGACTGGGTTTGTGGTGTGTGTGGTTACCTTCTCCTCCTGACTAGTTTTGACAGTACTGAGTTGAGAGAGCTCAGCCTCCGGTTTTGATAAATGGTTGCATCTCTCACATATATTTGTATTTCTTGGGGGGAGGAGAGGGTTGTCTGTGTACATGGGGCAGGTGTAACATTGCCTCAAGATTCACAGATTCAACTTGTTGTAGCTGGCCTTAGTGGATTGTATGAGTGGACATATTTTATTGCCATAATACTGATCAGCAATTACTTCCCTTTTTAGGTTTGCTCTATCATGTAGTAGCTTAATCATTCTCTTGCATGGTTTGGTAATGGCTGGGGTCCACCATGCCGGATGCCTGTGTGCATGGCATTGTGTCTTGGTTTTATTTGGGATTGCATAATCCATGCATTCCTGGCAGTGTTCATAGAATGCATGTATAATGGGTACTGAGGTGTGGCCCATATTTTGCACAGGCACAGGGCCTTTACTGGATTCCACATCAGTTTGGAGGAATGCAACATTTGCTTTACACATGTTTTTCACTGTGGTTGTCTGGCCAGGGACTGTGGTCAGGATTTGTATATCCAGTGTGATTACTCTATGGTCTGATCTTACCAGTGAGGGTTGCACTTTTCATCTGGCCATACATTACCCATGTTGCTGATTATCACATCCAGTATGCTTACCTCTCTTGTGGGAGTGGTACGTTGTTCCTGAGCATTTTGGTTTATGGATTCTAGGAACCTTTGTCCTAGGGTGTTGGAGCTAGAATAATGCTCCCAGTCTATGTTTGGGTATTTTCAGTCACCCAATATAATGTGGTTTGCAGAGCTTGATATATTCATGTATTCCAACATAGGCCAAGTGCAGTTCCTGGTGTTAGGACGGTAGTCTGTAGCAGGCTATAAACTAGGAGGCAGTTTTAGCCACTGTTACTTGACCGTGGCTAGTCCATGCTGCTACCTGTTGTGGTACCAACATGGGTGTGTGGTTATCCTTGACAATTATTGCTAGTCACCGTCCTGTTGTAGCTTGTTCCATGTTTTGGGGCTGTATAGCACAGTATGAGGTGTAACCTGGTAGTGTTAGGGTGATGTTGTGAGCCTTGACCCAGTTTTCTGTTACAGAACAGATATCAACATTCTCCATGCTGAGGGGTGTTTAGACTGCATGCATCTTGCTGTTTAGACTTCTGACATTGGGTAGCATTACATCTAGGTTCTTATCCCTTGTGATACCTATGGAGGTGGGTTTGTGTTTTGAGCCTTACCTATTCAAGGCACGCTGGGGGTAACAACAGCCTTTGCCAGTATCCATAAGGCCAGGACTGATAGGTGCATGCCACCCCTAGCAGGTGGAGCATCATGTCATGCTCAGCATGTCATTCCAGGCTGCCACGCATTGGATCCCCTTTGACTAAGAACAATACTTCAGCCAATTATTGCAATTGATCATCTCATCTTCATATTGTGGCATCATGCTTGGTGAGGGTAGGATGTTAGTCAGGGTCATCAAGTTTGCATATACTACATGGTGTTACATTGCTTAACACATGGCAATCATGCCTCAGGTGGTGCTGCAGGGCTGCCTATGTTGGATGCACATACTACACTCCCTGTACATGTTTGAAAGCAGGTTGTGTCAACTTAAGCATCCCTTTTACTATATGTGCAAGTTGGAGAGAGGTATCATTTCCAGGGTCCCTACTGAGCCAGTGTATGTGCTATGCGTTGCTGCTTTGCCAAGGCCAAGGCATACTGGGCACGCCTCCTTCTGCCTACTGGGGCAGGCACAGGTTGTTCCTCCTCTGAGTCACGCTCTGCCTGTGATGGCCTTGGCAATGGTGGGGGGCTGTTTGGCCCAGCCCTATGCTGATCCTGCTGCAGCTGTTTTCGCAGAATCATATTATGTAGTATAGCACATACCATGACAATTCGGGTACATGTAGTTGGTGAGTACTGCAAGGCTCCACCAGATGTGTCCAGGCACTGGAACCGTGACTTGAGCAGCCCAAACACACACTCGATTACATTTCGTGTTTGTGTGTGTGCCTCATTATGGCATTCCTGTTCAGGTGTGTGTGCATTTCTGATGGGTGTCATCAGCCACGGCTCCAGTGCATATCCAGCATCCCCTATTAAGTGACCATGTGGGATGTCCCCACTGGCAAATGTCTGGTACAGCTGCGTCAGATGCCAGATATGGGAATCATGGTAGCTTCCAGGGCAGCCAGCACACACATTCATTATTATGCCCTGGGCATCACACATAACCTGGCAGTTGATGGAGGGGAAGCCCTTGTGGTTAATGTAGGCCCTACCCTGCTCACCGACTGGTGCTTCGATGCATATATGCGTGCAGTCTATTGCACCCACTACCTCAGGGTATTCCGCTATTTGCTGGAAGAGACGCATATTGCTGGCCAATGCCTCACGGAATTGGGGAAATATACATGATCTCCAACATTTGCTGACATGGCATCCAGGAACTGGTGCAGTACCCTGGATGCTGATGCCTGTGAGATCCCCATCATATCACCAGTTGGTCTCTGGAAGGTACCTGTTGCTAGTTTTCTTAAGCCAACACATACTTTGGTTTCCACTGGGATGGGTTCCCCTCTGTTGGTTCTGTGTGTGAGGTGTGGCCTGCACAGCTCAACAATTTGCTGCAGGAGGTCTCTGTCCACTCTATAGCGCTCCACTATCTCCAGCTCATGTAACCCCTGGTAGGTGACCCTGGGCCTGTACACTCTTCCCCGTCTCCTCACTGTGGGTTGTCTGGCAACATTTGCATTGTCACCACCCTCAGCAAGTCGCCTATGTCTCCTTATGACAGCTATGGCAGCCCCTAGCATTTTTGGTCTGAGTGAAGCTTTTTCAGTTTTCACTTCTAATAGCTTACTCCTGTCTTGCAGTGTCTCTTGAGAGAATCATACTGCACTGCTGTTTGCAGACTTTTAAGTTCTGGGCTGGGCTAGTATTCTGCCTGTGTAATTGCCTGCTTCTAATTGTTTTCACCTGCTAGCTCAAGCAGTATTCCCTGCTAGCTTCATACTATTTCTGGTGCTTCCTTTTTCCTTTCTGTTTCCTCAGGGGGGAGCAACGCGCATACCAGCGGAAACACGCTCACAGTGGCTTACACGCGAGCACACATGCTTACACAGTTTAGAATCTACTTATTCAGGTTAAAACGCACGCACACTAGTGCAAACAGTCTTACAAGTCTGCCTACAGGCTCCCACATGCTCAGTCTGCCTTACACATGCGCACACTGCCCTACTCGCGCCTCCTGGCATGCACACGTGCTCAGGCACGCCCATCAAGAAACTTTGGTGTTGGCAACAGTGTACACCCTCCATTTCTTGACATTTCCATGCTTATCTTGTGGCACACCTCTTTCCATGATATGTGTCTAACATCTGTCACATAACACTGACCTCCAATGAACGGCATTTCTTTCTGCCATTCCACCCTATGATGTCACCTATCTCCTACTCTGTTCCTCCCCCTTATGTAACTCTTACACTACTCGGAATGTGCTCATTTGCTATGTGACAGTGGGATTCAGTATCCTAACACTCATTTACATAGGATTGCCTACTAATGCTTAGTTACATGTCTTACACTCAGCTTCCCCCCTTAGCAACCACTACACGGTGGCCATGTTGTTTTTGGTCTGCTGGTCCCTGCATTGTGTATCCATGCATTGCATAAAACCCACATTTGTGGGTTTATAACATTACTTTTTTATGTTTTATGTAGCGCAGCCCATTTGCATAATTTTTTCTCATATTGGCATCAGGGTACCTTGCCAATAGCCACATATTTGGCCATTGGCGTGCTGCCTGACACATATGCACCCTTTATTTGGAGCTGACATGGCTCCATTGTGTTATTTGCAGAAACGTACTCAGTTGTCAACTGAGTACATTTCTGCAGCTAACACGACTCTTACACGGGCTGGTTTGAGCTTCGTGGATCGGTAATCTACCTCATTTGCATGCCTTTCGGCTGCAAGTGGGGTGATTACCATATCCACGCCCTGCCCATGTAAGAGTAGTTTTAGCTTTCTCTTACACGGGATTTCGGGCTGTTCCTGGATCGCGAAGGCTGCATGGAGTCTTACACTACTCTTACACTCCATGCAAGCCTTCGTGAATCCATCCCCTTATGTGTAACTACAGTTTTAAAAATATTGCATCTGTGATCTAGGACATGGAATAAATAACCTGAACTTATGAACCACCTGCTGAATAGATTTAGTTTCAGGAAGCAGAAAGCTTCAAAAATACAATGACAATGCACCGCCCTCTTTGTATGCAATGAACAATTGTTTGTTTCCTCCTTTTAATTTCTGTGTCTAGAATTAAATTTGAAACACAATTTTCTTTATTTTGACAAAACAGCTCTTTCATCCATTGTGGTTAGTAGATGTATGCACTGATGTTTTAACAAAATATATGACATTCTCCTACACTTGCCTTGGTGATGTATTCAATTTATATATAAAAAAAATACTGTATAAAATGGTGGCCATTTAACATTCCTTTTTTTATGCTGTTTTGTCTATATAACTGAATTCATGGCCATATTGTCAAAGCAGCATGAAGCATGGTTTTATGTATGATAACAGTATTACTGATTATTTTATACATTTGTATAGAAAGGAAGCCCACTGGACTCGTACCATTTCATGGGTGACCCAGGGCACTGTTTAGTTAACCGACTTACTTAGAATCACACACAGTAGGCAAATAAAGGTGGAAGGAGTGAAACTCTACCTTTTTCTACATGAAGCAACATATTAGTAGCCATTATCAATAATCATCTGCAATAATTAACAGACTATTTATGGATTATGTTTATTAGTCCAAAATTCCAAAAAAGCAAAGCCAGCACCAACAGAGCGTATAAACTTTCTTTTATTGTGGCCACACCATATAAAATCAGACCGGTTTTGGCACCAAGCCTTCTTCAGTGATAACATACAAAGCATAAGTCCCCAATACTTATACCATGATTAATTAACATCAGTTAGACAAACATTCATATTTAAAGCAACAGACATTATTAACCTCAGGACCATATCCATTACATATGATCATTCAATCCTGGGGAAAAATAAACCCCCAAGTTGAATGATCCAACCCTTCTCTTTTCTGTTTAATATAGCATGCTGTCCCAATTTGTTCATCCCACCCCAAACTTTATCAATAACCATGAAGTGAAATTTAGCATTATTATGTTTCAATGTATGTTTATACAAAGCATTTGACGTATGCTTAGTGCAAATGTCGCTAAGATGTTCAGATATACGTACACATATAGACCTAGACATCCGCCCAACATAAAAGGCATTACAAGAGCATGGCATCAGATAGACCAGCCAGTCTGACTCACAATTAGCAAAAAATATCATATCAAAGACCTTACTAGAATTCTTACTAGAAAATTTTTGGTTTATAACATATATTTACAGGATGAACAATGTCCGCATGGGTATGAACCAAAAACTTTTTCACCAGTCAGAGTACCCTGATATTCAATATTTCACTCTTTATTACCATGTTTATAGTGATTAAAATGGGAAGCTAAAGTACACCCTCTTCTATAGGAAAATTGACATCTGGGCAAAAGTAACCCAGACAGTTCCTTACTAGCCAACAAAATGTTCCAATTTTTATCTATAAACTCCCTGATGACATTAGTATTTCGACCATATGTGGTAACAAACCTAATGGCATCCATATCATCCTGCTTCTTATGATGATATACAAGGGTATCTGACCTGTTTTTGCCAGCTACCCATCTCTTAGCTGATCTGATATCATTAGGGTGGTACCCCCTAACCAAAAATCTTTCAGTAAGATCATCCTCAAAATATTGATAGACATCTGGAGACTCTGCTGGTGCTGGCTTTGCCTTTTTGGAATTCTGGACATCTTTGGGCCTTTGCATCACCCTTATCATGCAGGGGTGTGCCTTTGAATCTTTAGGTTTGTCTTCCTGCTGTGGGCCTTGAGTGAGCGTTCATCAACATCCGTGGCTGAATCACCTTGAAGGTTTTTACATTCTTAGTTGGTCCTTTTAGACTATATTTAGTATTGGTTTATGACTTTTGCCATCCCTTTTTGCTCACTGCTTAATTATCAGTGGGTGAAAGTATCCTAGATGTTCGCATAATACGGCCGTGCTAAAATATTTTTTGAGGAGGATCGTTTGAGAGCCTGGGCATGTTGGTGCCAATTTTCTGCTATAAAATATAAGAAAGAAAAGGCCTAGATGTCAGCGACTAAATGGAGAGTGTTCCCATTGTGGAGAAGAACTGGACCAAAGGGTCATTCATGTGTGGAGTTACATTTAGCTGTTCGTCACAACATTCTTTTGGTGGGTGTAGGTGTGTGAGTGAGACCGTATATACCTACCATTTGTTCCATAGTTGAGGTGCGTTTGGTCATGTGAGGACCTGGGCGTTTTGGTACCAAAAAATTTTTTTCTGCTATAGAGCATAAGAGGAAACGCTGTGATGGTAGCAAGTCAACAGTGAGTGGTTTCATTGCTTTATGGAAGAGAATAGGATCGAAGGGTTGCTCATGTGTGAACTTATGGTATTTAACTGACGGTTATAATAACTTTTTGGGTGGTGTGTGAATAAGATCGTATACACCTACAATTTGTTAAACATTTGAAGTGTATTAGGTGGGGTTTTTTTGTGTTTTATTTTTTGACCCACTTATTATTTACATGGTTAATTTCAACGGATGTTTGGGACAGACTTCAACATATTTGCCTTATTGATAAATGTTTAAGGGGCACTGTTGAAGAATTCCTTTACCTGTATCTTTATAATATGTACAACTATCAGTTCATGGGCCTATAGTAAGACACATATTTTAACTGAAAGAGGTCCAAGTGATGTGCTTGTTATTTTTTGAGGAAACGAGCACTTGGGGTATCAGTATTTACTGGTTTGTTGTAATATTAGGCAAGCCTCGTAGTGGGTTCCATTAAATGCTAATGGGATTAGCAATGTATTAAATGTTTGGGGTTGCTTGAAATCAACCTGTATGATTTATGCAACCATTGAAAGATTGTTTATGGGATAATGTGGAAAGAATTTTTTTGTGCTTGTTTTCCAATAAAACATATGTGCATTGAGTGGGGCCTACGGAAGAACGTATATTATTAATCAATGAGGCTGGACTGTTGGGTTCATTATTTTTGAATAACTGATGGGTGTGAATTATTAACACTTATTGGTTTTGTTTGTGTATGGGGCAGCGGTTTCTGCTGGTTGGTGTCCAAAGGACTTGTGGGCCTGTTTGGATCTGTCACAACTGACTTTAGTGCTATTTCATCTGACCAGTGTCTGAACTTTATTTCAATTGAATTGTGGAAGAGAAGAATCGCTGAAGTCTGGTTGGAAGGACTAAAAACAATTGCTGAGAGAATTATGGTGGCTTGAGGGGCTATGTTTGTAGATATTTGAATTTATCAACTGTTTTTCTATGTATGTTAACCCTTGTGTTTTGTGTATATTATGGTGGGGATGACAATATTGGTCAGATTTACTGACAGGTTTTAGCTTAACATCATACATATTTGTGCTATATAGCATGATGTATATCATCCCCTGAGGGGTATGCAAAAATTGGATTGACATACATATTTATATGTTTCTATATATATATTTTTTTGTATGAGATTTTGGAAAGTTGTTGCTCTTTAGACAATTGATATCACTTTTGGTGGTTTTAGTGGTCATTGTTAGCAAATTCAACTTGCCATAATCAGCATGTTCATCTATCTATTTGTTCCAGGTCTTTGACAAATTACGGAACAATTGTTTATAATGGAATAAGGATGTATTACTTTGGTTCCAACCCACACTATTTAGTTTCTGCTAGTGGCTATATGAAAAAAGTGCAATTTGCTAGTAGATGCTAATGACAGTTGGTTAATGTGTAGATAAAGCCACCCCATATTTGATTGGTTGGTATCCATGTTTATTAAGGGGTAATAGTATTTAAGATTCCCTTTTTGATTATAGATAACCCTAATCCAGTTAACACACTTTTGATTTAGAACTTGTGGAGCTGGTGTTAATAATGGATTTGGTTACTCTTTTGCAAGGCCTCTTGGCAGATAAGCATGATTTACATGTGTTTGGTTTGGATATGTCTGGGGGCAGTGGAGTGATGTGGACACTCCTCATATGGATGATCAATGTGGTGAATTATTTAATAAGCTAACTAAGAGCATGGTGACTCTATGAACCAATGTGTGGCATCTGAAACTATTTAAGGCCTATCAGGCCAAAAATATTGCACCTAGGGGCCTTAGGGTTCAGACAGTGCCATATATTAGTATGGCTGATGACACACTTACCCATGAATGGGCACAAGCACAGAAGGATGCCTCAGTGACATCTGTCAATATATTGGCATCATATTATTAACGGATAGCTGATAAAAATTGTATAGATGTACAACGGGTATGTGAATATTTGAAACCATATGAGGGACGAGTTCATTATCCAGAATGTTTAATTACATTGTCTAAAGATTTATTGGTTATAGAAATATCTCTTAAAAGCAAAAAACTTCAAAAGTACAACCGTGATGTTAAGGATTATGAAAGAGGGACGCCGTTTGACCTCAGGAAGTGTGTGACCTTTTCTGAGGGAGGGAGCAATACGTAAAGAACAAAAAGAAAGAGACCTAGGTCAATTCTGAAAAAATTAGGCACAGAGTATAGCAGTACCTCAGGGGAAGATTCATCAGCCATGGATGTTGAGCAAATGCTCACTCAGGGGTCACCAACTACAAAGAAATCGAGGGGTATGGAGCACCCTTTAGGTTTAGACGACATTGGGGAGGTAGAAAGCATAAAAAATATAGACAATGTACAAATGTTACTACAGACATTGGGACATCGATAAATACGGTGTACAATGTCCACAATATTTCCTCTGTAAACCTTACAGCAGTTGAAGAATAGTTACTCAATAAAGGGCTTAAATATATACCTGGTTTCTTTGTCAATGAAGATAGTGTGGTTGATGATGTGTTGGCGTTTTGTCGAACTTTGAATTTGAAATTATTTTTTGGTCACCAGAGTAGGGCTCATAGATCCAATGAGTTCCATTTTTGGAAATCAAAATTTATGCCCCCAATGGATAAGCATGTGGCCATTTTTCAAGAACCAGCCATTAAAAACTTGCATTTTAGGAATTGTGAGGCAGGATATTGGATCAAAACTTAACAGTGGAGGGACAACAGGCATTTAGGAATTTAAAAGAGAATAAAAATATTATTATTCCAGCAGACAAAGGTGGGGCACTGGGGGTGATGGATACTGAGGAGTATATTTTGGAGGCTCGCAGACAGTTGAGTAATGCGAGACATTATATGCCAATGGCATTGGACCCCACCTTTCATTTCAAGAAGGAGATAGATACTTTTTTGGATTTGGCCTGTGAAGAAGGGGTTATCTCCTTACAAGTTAAACAACATTTGACAGTGGATGATCCTCAGCAGCAGATCCTAAATTTATTGCCCAAGATTCATAAAAACCTGAGTAAACCACCTGGTAGGCCAATAGTGTCTGGTACTGGCTCTTTGACAGAGCCTTTATTTGCATTTCTAACTGAATATTTGCAGCCTTTGTTAAACTAATTAGAGCTAGAATTCAAGATACTACGGAGTTTCTGAACATTATTGAAAATTCCCAGTTGGAGACACATTGGCTACTATGCACATTAGATGTAACATCATTGTATACAAGCATTCTACATTGGACGGGACTAGAAGCTGTTAAATATTGGTTGGATAAAGTGAACATCTTTCCCCTGGGTTTTAATACCCTATTATTGTGCATGGTGGAGCATGTGTTCACCAAAAATGTTGTATTTTTTCATGGGGAGTGCTTTTGGCAGATTCAGGGGACAGCAATGGGGGCATCTTTTGCCCCATTTATGCTGATCTGTTAATGGGTTACTTAGATCATCTGCTTATTTATGACAGTTTTCATATTATGTATTTGTCTGAGATAGACATCTGGAGAAGATTTTTGGATGATTGTTGGTTAGTGTGGTGGGGTGGGGCAGATTATTTGTCTGAATTTGTTCAATATTTGAAGAAAAACAAATGAGGGGTAGAATTTACCCTGAATGTGGATACACAACAGATTATTTTTTTGGATGTGACAGTCACAAGGGATAGTGATAACACTTTGGCATCCAAAATATATCATAAGTATCCACAATAAAATAATGTGTTATTTGCTACAAGTTTGCACCCCCACCATTGTATAGATACCATATCTAAGTCCCAGTTTTTGAGAGTAAAAAGAGTTTGTTCATCTCCAGATGTCTATCGATATTTTGAGGATGATCTTACTGAAAGAGTTTTGGTTAGGGGGTATCACCCTAATGATATCAGATCAGCTAAGAGATGGGTAGCTGGCAAAAACAGGTCAGATACCCTTGTATATCATCATAAGAAGCAGGATGATATGGATGCCATTAGGTTTGTTACCACATATGGTCGAAATATTAATGTCATTAGGGAGGTTATAGATAAAAATTGGAACATTTTGTTGGATAGTGAGGAACTGTCTGGGTTACTTTTGCCCAGATGTCAATTTTCCTATAGAAGAAGGTGTGCTTTAGCTTCCCATTTTAATCACTATAAACATGGCAAAAAACCAGAGAAATACTGAATATCAGGGTACTTTGACTGGTGAAAAAGTTTTTGGTTCATACCCATGTGGGCATTGTTCATCCTGTAAATATATGTTATAAACCAAAAATTTTTTAGTAAGAATACAAGTAAGGTCTTTGATATGCGATTTTTTGCTAATTGTAGGTCAAACTGGCTGGTCTATCTGGTGACATGTTCCTGTAATGCCTTTTATGTTGGGCAGAAGTCTAGGTCTATACGTGTACGTATATCTGAACATGTTAGTGACATTCACACTAAGCATATGTCAAATGCTTTGTCTAAACATACATTGAAACATAATAATGCTAAATTTCACTTCATGGTTATTGATAAAGTTTGGGGGTATAGGATGAACAAATTGGGATGGCATGCTATATTAAACAGAAAGGAGAAGGGTTGGATCATTAAACCTGGGGGTTTATTTTCCCCAGGAGTGAATGATCATATGTAATGGATATGGTTCTGAGGTTAATAATGTCTGTTACTTTAAATATGAATATTTGCCTAACTGATGTTAATTAACCATGATATAAGTATTGGGGACTTATGCTTTGTATTTTACCACTGAAAAAGGCTTGGTGCCAAAACCTGTCTGATTTTATATGGTGTGGCCACAATAAAAGAAAGTTTATACGCTCTGTTGGTGCTGACTTTGCTTTTTTGGAATTCTGGACATTTTTGGGCCTTTGCATCAGCCTTATTGTGCAGGGGGGGGTCTTTGGATCTTTATGTTTATTAGTCCTAGTAACTAACATCTCAGACACTAAAATATTTTCCATTTCCATTTACAGATGGAAGTTAACTGGTAGAATGTTTTATTTTTATTTATTTTTTTTTATTTTACATTTGTTGACGGGACTAGTCTAACTGGATATATGCCCATTTTCAGTAGAGGCCCAGGGAGAAAAGCTCCAAACACCACAGTTATAACAAGGTTAAAGATTACATTAAATAGCTAACAAAATAGTAAGTAACTAGGTACTAGATTGCAATAAAATAGTAAATAGTAGTTATATCTAATACATTGTATTGATCATAAAATGACAAAAAACAGAAAATAGGACATGGATCTTCAGAGGAGTGAAATGCTTAAATGTTACAGTAGTTTTACTGTTCTCTTTTCATTTCTGCTAAACAATATTGTCTAGATTTGAGTAGAAACTGCGAAGGGGTAGAAACAGAGGTGATATTCTAGTCAGGGTTATTACAAGGGCATAGCCAGTGTGTTCTAAGGAATAATGTGAGTTTTTGTTTGAAGAGGGGTAGGGAAGGAAGTAATGTAAGTTCACTAGGTAGAAGGTTCCAGTTTTTGCCAACTGTGTTTGAAAAGATAGAGTCACCTGCCATGTTGTTGGACTTGTTTATGCTAACTAATAGTTTATTAGTGGAGCGTGAGGTATTGAGATTTTTATAGGGGATTATAAGGTTGGAGAGTATTGGAGTTTTATTAGGGTCATTGAGGACTTTATGGGCTATGGTAAGTTGGTTAAATTGAAGCTAATTCTGTAGTTCAAGCCAACCAAGTTGTTTTAGATTGTGACAGTGATGGGTTCTGAAGGTGTTACCAGTGACAATCGGGTAATATTATTATAGGAGCTAGCTAGTTTGAGAATGTTGCTTTTAGTTAGGTTAGTGTAAATTGGTGAAGCATAGAGCAGTATAGAGATTAGAATTGATTGGGCAATAGTAGTTCTAGTTGTAGAGGTAAGGAAGGGTCTAATCCTATATAGGGAGCCCATTCTTCTGTTAACTTTTTTATAGTGTTGTTAATGTGAAGGTCAAAGTTAAGGTTGTTATCTATTGTAATTCCAATGAGTTTAGTGATGGAGTCAGGAGAAATGAGTATCCCATTATTAGAGATGACTGAGAAGTCTAATGGTGTGGACTTACGGGTAGGAGTAAAGAGTAGGAGTTTTGTTTTTTTGGGATTCAAGAGGAGACAATGCTTTAAAACCATATTTCTACTGTGTTAAACACCTTCTGAGTTATAGATTGTAGTTCAGAAGGAGATTTGGCTGTGCAAATAAGTGTGAAATCATCTGCATATTGTATGCAGGTAGCTTGTGGAATAGCTAAATGCAGATCATTTATGAATACAGAGAAAAGTAGAGGGCCTAGGATTGATCCCTGGGGGACACCCAAGGTGACAGGCAGGAGGGATGATAGATTATTCTCCCAGAGCACTGCTTGCTGCCTTTTGCTGAGGTAGGAAGTGATTCATTGTATTGCTAGTGAGTCAAAGGAAAGAGATTTTAGTACATTTATAAGCAAAGGGTGGTTGACCATGTCAAAAGCTTTTGAAAGATCAATAAAGAGAGCTGAGGAGAGAATGTTATTATTACGGTTTCTGTTACTAGAATCAGTGAAGGAAAGAAGGGCAGTAGCGGTGCTATGGAATGGCCTAAAGCATGCTGGGTATTGGCTAGTAAGTTATGCTGAATTAAGTGGTTCAGTAGCTGGTGATGAATGCTTCTTTCCATGATTTTAGCTAAAGGAGATAGTAAAGCTATAGGTTGGTAGTTGGAGCATTCATTCGAGTTACCCCCTTTATGTAGAGGTATAACATGAGAAATTTTCCATATGTCTGGGATGGTTCCTTCCTTAATGGTTCTATTTATAAGAATCGATATGGGATAGGTTACAGATGTAGCTGCTTTTTGCAAATATTCAGCTGGGATCTGGTCAGCAGAAGGAGTACAAGGCTTCAGTTTTTGGATGAGTTTGAAGATAAAAGTAGTCTAGATGGGTTTTAATTTGAAATTGGGAATAGGGATATTATTGGGGATAAGAATGCTAGCATTATCAAGGGATAGTTGGCTGGCTAGGGATTGTATGGTCTCAGTAAATAATGTGTTAAAGGTGTTAGCAATTTCGATTGGGGCCTTGAGATTAGTGTCTGTTGGGCTTGATTTACTGGAGTGACCAGGTTTAAGGAGTCTATTGATACTTGCCCAGAATTTCTGTGGATTATTTTGTTGTGTTTGCTGCATTTTATAGTAGAATTTTTTTTTTTACCTGAGAGCATTGCTTTTTTGTCAAATTTCTCAGTTGTTTAAATACTTGTTGATCTGCTATAAGTTTAGTACATCGCCACCTATTCCAGGTTTTGTTTCTGAGTAGGATTTTTTGCCTGGTTTCTTTAGAAAGCCAAGGAGCTGGTTTTGATCTAATTCTAATGGTACGCTTAGGTGTATGGTGGTCTAGGATAGTTAAGAATTTAGAGTTGAAGTATTTGACAGCCTCTTTAAGTGGTAGGGCTTTTAGGGAGACCAATTACAAGCAGTAATTTCATTTTGGAATAGCTGTATGTTAAAATTCTTGCTGCTCTGAATTGAGTGAAATATTGTGGGTTGGGCAATATCAATCTTTTCCCTGATTATGTAGGTCAGGGAGTGGTCACTTACATCATTGGGTAAGGTCCCTACCTTATAAGTTTGTTGAAAGTTGTTTATAAGAATTCCGTCTAAGGTACTCTCTTTTTTATTTGGTTTGTTAATTCTAGTGGGGGAGGTAATGGTTTGAGAGAAACCATGAAGGTTAATATGGGAAGTGTGATGGTCAGTACTGATACTTTTCCAATCAATATTAAACTCACCTAGGATTATGGCTTCTTGAGGGAAGGATGATGTAACCCAGCAAAGTATATTCTCTAGTGTAGTGATGTTGTTCCCAGAAGGTAAATAGATACAGATAATATTTATGGATTTGTTAGAACTGATCTGTATTTTAGAGATGAGTATTTCAGCATTATTTTCCAAAGGAGGGTTATAGGGCGATGAGGTGACTACTAGGCCTACTTTGAAAACTATTGCTACTCCCCCACCCTTTCTTTTGTTGCGATCACATCTCAGTATATTATAGCCTGGAGGTGTGATTTCATTATCATGGGTTCCAGGTTTTAACCATGTTTCTGTTAAGCAAAGGATGCCAAATGAGTATACATCCAGGAGAGCATGGAGGTGGGCCACTTTATTATTTAAACTTTGGATATTGAGATGAGCAACTAGGAGTGAGTTGGGAAGTTTGGTAGGGGACAGTGAGGTAGTGGGATATGGAGTATGAGAGTTAGTGGTAAGGACGTTGGCTGGACCTGGATTAGGGTGGATATCTCCATCTTCTAAGGATAGCCTTTTCAGTCTCAGTAAAGGAGTATGTGTATTACTGATTAGATATTGAACTTTCCTGGTTATTATATTATTACATTTAATATGGGTTAGTCTGTGGTACTTTGATAGAAGGTAGTTTGGTATGGAAGTTATATTTATATGCTGTTGAGAGGCACTTAGAGATTGTACGGTTGTTTGTTTATAAGGATAGTGAAGCTAAGAAAAATCTAGATGTGTAAATGAGGTTAAGAGATACGATGAGGTGAGAACAATTATAAGTGTGGAAATTATAAGAGTTTTGGTAGGAGTATATTTAGCTAATGTGGGAATAATGCTTGGTCCGATAATGGGAGTTAACACATATGTAGTACTGATAAAAATTGAAGTAAAGATATAAGAGTAGGTGATGTTTCTTTAAGTTTAAGCTAATGATTGGATATGTGGAGGAAGGGTGTGGTGTAAAAGTTTATATTGATAGATCAATTTGATTTGTTGGTTTTGGAAAGAGGGTGTGGCTAAGAGGTATAAGTCTAGGGCCTCTGGGGGTGGGTGGAAATTGGGGTAGGGTAGAGCAGTGGAGTGAGCCCACAGGGCGAACGGAGCGGGTAGAGACAAGAGAAGGAAAAAGCAGTAGGAGAAGAATCAATCAGTGAAAGAAGCTTTTAAGAAAGGTAAGTAACGTTGTAGGTAAGAGGAAAGATTTGGCTCAGTGGGAAGTTGGATAGTATGAGGGTAGGTGGGTGTTAAGTGTAGAGGATTTGAGGATAAAATGTGGGATAAAAGAAACAGTATTAGGACAGGAAGATCGTAAAATATACTATGTGTAGAGAAGGGTGGATAGAAGCTGGTACAAGGCTGAAGATGGAAGTAAGAAAGCATGAATGAGTTTTATAGATGGCTAGAAAGCTGAGGTAGTATAGGAGGATTAAGAGTGAGTTGAGATAGTAGCAAGACTAGGAAAAATCAAGGAAATGTTGTCATGTTATGGTTAGAGATAGTGGGATAGGTAGTGGGAGGTGGAACCGGGTAAGAACGCCACCTAGTGGACAAAACCAATATTGCAGTAGAAGATAGTAAGAGGGAGAGGTCTGTTCCTGGGATAAAAAGGTGAGACTAGAAATAGAAAGAGCTTTAAAAGGTCTGAAAAGGGTGTACAAGCTAATGGGTAGGCTGCTGACTGTCCTGTCTTAGAAGTGTCCTTTCAACTACCTAACAAATATACACCTCTTCAGTTAATTGTTAGGTTTAAGAAAACCACATACTTTCTTGCTTCTTTAAACTTTTGGAAACAAGGGTGGGAGATCCTGAGATGCTTGCTTCTTTAAACCTTTGGGACCAAGGGTGAGAGACCCTGAAATGTAACAGCAGGTTTCAATGTATGCCTATTCATCAGGCAGGAGGAGTCAGTTTCTGGGAAAGGATATGGACACAGAGGGCTGGGTACTTGTTGGTAAAGATGGAGGGAAACAAACAGGATCAGGAGAAAAGGGAGAAAAGAAGTAACTTTAGTATAAAAAGCAGTATATGAAAAGCAGATAGTAGAACATTTATAAACTACACAGTAACAAGGTACACAATAACATATTCATCAAATGCAAGTCATCACTGATAGGCAGGAGAGATATAGATCACACATAACCATAAGGGTTTAGTTAAGTAATATACAGTGAACAGTAGATAACAACTTGAATTTACATAGGCCTTTAGATACACCAAGCTGGTAGTCCAAGCAGTAGAGAGTAAAAAAAACAGTTAAAGTCATACAATGTTTTGAATATGGTAATCAGTATTCAGCAGGAAATAAATCTTTCTAAATACAAGTGAAGGCAAAAGGGTGGTCTAAACCTTCTCTTGCCTGCAGTCACTAGTTCAACTCTAGTTATGTATGATTAAGGCAGTAATCCATCTGATAGCGGCTTTGCAGAGATTAACATTTCGCCAAGATTATACAAACATGAGATATAGCTATTACTCTAAGCAGTCGTTTTGCATTAAACCAACATTAAACTACAGACAACAAACTATGTATGTGTATATGACGATTAGACTTAAATCAGGGCATATGAATACACTTCCCTAAACACAGATCACAACAGGGTACAAACAACAGTAAAACATCTTAGGGAATCCAGCACCATGTTATACAGATGTATGGCATTGAAATCGGTAAGAAAAGAAGCAACCTATCTCACCTCATGTTAGTTAAGGACTACATGTAAGTTAAATGAGCTTGTCATTTTACTTTATCTGTTCACGTTGGTGCATTTAGCGTATAGAAATGTGTCCCAATTCACATTATTATAGGTGGGAATCATACAAGAAAATGCTCCACCTGCATTATAGGTTCATAGGTTAATAGGTAGGTACTAGGCTATCTGCCCAAGGGCATTTATAAGCCTAGCCAAAGTGTGTCGGCTTTCACACACTTTGGCTAGGCTTAATTAACTGATCCTCTGTCAAGCAGAGCCAATGAAGTGATCCCAGGGGTGTATTTTCTGTTACCCATCTACTCATCAAGGTAGAGGGGCACTATAACCTCTTTATTTCTAGATGCAAACCCTTTAGTAATTAGATGGGCCACATAGAAGGATTTCCTAACTACTTTGGCAATATGATTGTCAAAGGAGAGATTACTATCTATCTGGGTCCCCAGATCTCTTATTACCTCTTCTGTATTAAGGGGGCTGCCACCTATGTGGTAATTCGTGAGTGTTTTGTTTTTCCCAAGCGGGATGACTATGCATTTTTTGGCATTTAGCTTGAGGCCATGACTTTGACACCAGGTGTCCGTCTCAGTAAGGCCCTTTTGGAGAATGTCCGTGTCAATCAGAGAGTCAATTATGGCAGTCATCGGCGAACATGGTTAGCCATAGTCCTCCTGTGTTTACCTGTACTTCTGAAAAGTATATGGTGAACTGTAGGGGTCCCAGGACCGAGCCTTGAGGGATACCACTTGTGACTGGTTTACAGTCAGACCTGGAGCCTGCTATTCTTACCGTGTGAGTTCTGTCTGTAAGCCAGTTGGCAACCCATCTCATGACGTAGGGGTTTATGTTCAGGCTGGTGAGTTTTTCTGTAATACCCAAGTGGGGAATGGTGTCAAAAGCCTTGGCGAGGTCAAGCTAGGCTGTGTGAACAACATTTCATTCATCTATGGCCTCAGTGACTGTGTCAAAGAAGTCAACCAGGTTTAGTAGGCATTATCTGCCCTTAACAAAGACAAACTGGGTCAGGTCAAGTGTTTGGAGGTTCCCAATGTCTTTGTTAATGAGTTCCATGATGATGCGCTCCATAGCCTTGCAGACCAGGCCAGTCAGGCTTATGGGGCGATAGTTACCAGGGTCAGTTGTGGACCCTCCTTTGTGAAGTAGAATAACCGTTGCTGTGCATAATTCTATGGGCACATAGCCTGTGGAGAGGCTGAGGTTGAACAGCGTGTTTAGGTGGGGGGTTAGTTTGTTCTGTAGTTCATGCAAGACGCAGCCTGGGACACCATCTGGCCCCACTGACGCTGTGTTTTTGGCTTTTGAAAGGGCTATTTTCACCTATGCGTCTGTGATTTCCAGGACACTACACTTTTCCGGTATTGTTGTGGACCCTTTTGGGGGTGAGAGGGGGGTGAAGTTTGCACTGAATCTATCTGCCAGGATGTTGGCAATATCAGTAGGTTCAGTATATTTTGTGCTATTTTGCACTAGTTCAGTGCATATCTGTGAGTTGCCACTTAGATTCTTAACATAGCTTTGTGGTTATCTTTTGAATCCTTGGCTATTTTTCTTTCTAAGTTAGCCTTGGATGATTTTATGAGGGACCTTAGTTTCTTACTGATACTGATCAGGGATGTCTTTCTTCTTGGGATTTGCTATTTTTCTGAACTAGTTTCCTCCTTCTCTTGTATAACCTGTTAATGGCAGGGGTCCACCAGACTGGTTTCCTTCTGTTAGAGGAATGAGTCTTGGTTTTGCTAGGGATGGCATGATCCATGCATCCTTGTAGGTGCTCATAGAGTGCATTTGTAAAGGTTTCTGCATCTTGGGCATCGTTATCCTTTAGCGTGGGGGGCTGTGAAACTTACCGCCTCTGTCTTAAGTAAGGTGAAGTTTGCTTTAGAAAAGTTTTTACTGTGGTTTCCTTAGTTGGGGGTGGTGGTGGGGTGTGAACATCCAGAGTGATTAGTTTATGGTCTGATCTAATCAGTGACAGGTTGACCACTGGCTTGGAATGCCTGTCGCCCCACGTTTGAGATGACCAGGTCCAATATGTTTTCACCTCTGGTATGGGAGTTTACCAGCTGATCCAGGGCATTTGAGTTGATGAATTCCAGGAAGTGCCTGGCCTGGGAGTTTGTACTCGAGTAGTTTTCCCAGTTAATGGTAGGGTAATTGAAATCACCCAATATTAGGGTGTTCGGTAGGACCTTCATGTTTTCCACTGTCTCCAGAAAGGTAGAGTGGTGGTCCTGGGTCATGGAGGGTGATCTGCAGCAGGCCACAATTTGCATTGCAAATTTGCCCGATGTTACTGGCATGTGGATTATCTCAGAGGTATCATGCTGCACCACTAACCTGGAGGTGAAGGTCTCCTTGATGAATATGGATACACCCCCTCCTTTTGTGTTTCGATCCATGTTCTGTGGCCGAAACGTGTGGTATGAGTTGTAGCCCAGTAGTGCTGGGGTGTTCTCTGGAGCCTTGAACCAGGTTTCAGTTACTGCACAGATGTCGATGTTCTCCATACTGCGAAGTGCTTCAAGCGCATGCATTTTGAGATTTAAACTCCTGGTGTTGAGTAGCATAACCCTCAGTTTTTTGTTAATTGTGCTATTTATGGAGGTGGGTTTGATGTTTGAGCCTTGCCTAAAAAAGGCAGAATGGGGGCAGCAAGAGCCTTGGCTAGTATTTGAAAGCCTAGGGGTGACAGGTGCAAGCTGTCTCTTGTGAAGCAATGCGGCTTGTCGAGCATGTCGTCCCAGGCTGACGGACACTGGATCCCTTTTGAATGACACCAGAAGCTTAGCCAGTTGTTGAAATTGATCATTTTTTCTTTATACTGAGGTATCATTCTTGGTGAGGGCAGGATGCTACTCAGGGTCAGGGTCATACCAACCTGGGCTACATGATCAGAGAACTCTTTCATGTCTCTTTTCATGTAGTACAGGGAGGTATGTCTCAGGTCATTCACACCAACATGCACAATGACAGAGTCATATTTGTACTTGTTCTGGAGTGACCAGTGCCTGTGTTATGTGGCAGATTCTGGCTCCCGACAGGCAGCTAACAGTAACCTTCTGTTTGTCCAGCCTAGTAAGTGGGACATCAGTGTGCCTGACTATAGAGTCACCTATTACTCGTCTGTTAGGCATGTTATTTTGCCTTAAGGGCTGTGATTGTGCGGCACACTGATTTTGTGTTTTATGTGTTGTCTGGTTTGTGATGGGAGGTGCAGATTGTTTGGGTGACTGTTTTGGAGGTCTCTGATGCTTTTGCAGGTTTTTATTTAGAGCCTCCGAGTATGATTTTGTGTATTTATGTATATTTTTTGCCAGTGCTGGTTTAGTAGCTCTATGTGTGACTGGAGGTGTGATGCAAGTGTTAACCTTCTCCTCTGACTGTCTGTTCCAGTCTTGGGTGGAGACAGCTTAGCCTCCAGTTTGGCTGTATAATTGCATCTATCGCATATGTTAGTGTTTTGTGGTAGGAGGAGAGGATTGTCTGTGTACATGAGGCAGTTGTAACATTGCCTCTGGATTCCCAGATTTACCAGCTAAACTGGAGAGTACACCTGAAATTGCCCTTTCGTCATGCCCGAATAGTAGGGTGAGCTGCTTAGTCGCCTGGTTGGTGAGGGGTGAATAAAGAGTCTTGCTCTGCTGGGCAATCAAGGGTCAGGGTATATTAATGCTTGCTATTAGGTCTGAGCAAGTGCTGGGCTGTAGGATGCTTTCTGAGTGCTTAAGTTGAGAGTTAGACTAGTTTCAAGGGAAAAACTAAAGAGGAGACTTAGTGGACCCAGGAATAATTTAACCCTAGCTAACCAGCACTGCCCAGCGCACAAAACCATGCAAACATGTTTTTTATAGCAGGGAAATGAAAGCGATAGAAATTAGCCCAAAATGGCCAATAAACTACTAACGTCTGGGCTGGAACCACTCCTCCAGGGACAGATAGGCTGCTCAAAGCTCCCCTCTCTCACAGGTGAACAGAGAAACTTCCTTCAATCCAAGTAAGGTATGGGCAACTCAGAAACTTGTAACACAGCCCTGAATTCAGCTCTAGCCTGAAAAGTGGACTAGCTTAAAAATGCGTGAAACAAAGAATTTTTTTTATTTGTTTGTTTTGTTTTGTTTTTTTGAAAAGATAAGGTAAAAACAGTACAAAATACACTTAAATTAGCTTTAAATGACTACAAATGATCAGAAAAGGCTATACTTTAGTGTGTAGCCTACAACAGCTAAGCAAATTATTTAAACAAAAAAAATTTTTAAAAGTGCAGGTAGTCAAATAAGTACAATATGTGATAAAAAACAAGCTTTTGAATCACAATAAACACTGGAAAATCAGCGTTTAGGCAGAAAACAGTTAAGTACAGCAAGAAAGTACAGAAAACTGATACTTCACTCCAAAGTCTCTCTTCTAAGCTAGAAGGCTTGTATCAGTTTAAGGCTTTCTAGTACTTCCCAGTAGGTAAGTTACAGGAAAGATGGGAAACAAGCGCAGATGTGGTTTTTTAAACCAGAAAGTTGAAAGAGACGAGCAAACTGTCCAAATGGTGAATAAACTACAATTTTTGGGGCAAGAACCACTTGTCTTGTGAAAGACAGGCTACCTAGTGCTTACCACTCCCACTGATAAGCTAGAAGGCTTTCCTCCAACACGGAAAGGCTTGCGGGGCTCAGAAGCTTACCAGCTTATCAGCCATATTTAAAGTAACAGATAGTATTTGTGACCTAAACTCTGTTAGTTTAAAGCTCACTATGAAAATAGGGGTCTATATTATAACACTGAAGTCTTAAAACTTCGAATGTTATAATATCGACCCTTATTCAGTGAATGCTTGAAATAGTGAAGTTGCAGAACACCGAATATTTTCCTAGGGAAAGTATTCGGTGGGCTATTTCTGCGGCTTTGCTATTTCCTCGACTGTGGTACAAAGGTGATGGACCGGGCTAAGGTAAGTGTGTGAACGGACTGAGGTAAGGTGAGTGTGTGATAGTTAGGGAACTTAAGGATAGGGAGTGGGTAAGGTGAGTGTGCGATAGTTAGGGACCTTAGGGTTAGGGAGCGGGTAAGGTGAGTGTGCGTTAGTTAGGGACCTTAGGGTTAAAGTTAGGTTAAGGTAAGTGGGTAGCTAGTAGTGTATGTATAGTTTAGTGTAGGATTCTGTGAAGTGTGTATGTGTGGATTATGTATTTTGGTATGCTTGTGCTGTGTGTGTATTCTCGGAACAGCAAGTTTTTTTCCTTGGAAAAAAAATTGCTGTTCTGAGCGTTCGAGTATATCACATTTCGAGATTCCAAGGTCGATCTTATGGTGTTCGATATTTTGGAATTTAATTTTGATAATGTGATATAGACCCAAAAATAGAGGGAAGCAGTTCTGGTTATCATTGGTGTAGCAGTATTTTATTTGCAGCATATTTTAACCCACACAGTCTATATTTTTGGAATGCATAGTGAAGTATTTAATTAACAGGACTATTTTTTTTTTTTTAGTTTCAGTGTGTTAGCAGAATTTGATTAATTTTAAAAATCTAACTTCTTCAAGACATTATAAAATACATTTTCATTAATTTAAGCAGCCACATTCTTTAAAATAGACATACTATTATTGTTAACACAAAAGAACACCACCAATGTACTAGGATCCCGATTAACCTTTATGAACCAAAAATTAAGAAATACAGAGCGCTTTCATCTTTTACAATGAAAGACTTCATCAGAGTGACAATTATCTGAAGTCTAAAGCATTTAAATATCCATCAGCCAAGGAAAAGCAAAAGTCAATAATTAAAAAAGTTAATTGATTGTTTAAAATTAATTGATTGCAAAAATTCACACGTAAAATTTAAGCTAAAAAAACAGAAGAATGTAAAGGATAACAAATAATTCACCAGAACCCTGCTGAACACTATCAATTACAAAAACCACTAGGAGGTAGCTTCTTAAATAAACATACATAAATAAATACAGATGTAAACATATACATATATTTATATATATATATATATATATATATATATATATATATATATATATATATATATATATATATATATATATAGATGCCTTTCAGAAGCTCAGAGTTTCAAAACTTCAAACTTCAAAAGGCTGAGACCATTAGATCAAAGTTTTGAAACTCTGAATGTTTTGAATGGATATCACCATACAGAGCGGAATGGGATATTTAAGCAATAACCTATGCCTGGGTGTGGGTAATGCTGGATTTACCCATGGTTGGTGTGGTTTGGTCATGAGGGCAAAGCCCAAGTGGCCAAACAAAGACAGCCGTGGGTAAATCCAGCATTACCCAAGCCTGGAAGTGGGTTATTGCTATTATACAATGACATTATTTAAGAAAAAAAATACTTACTTTTCTTAAATAATGGCATTGTATAATGCCTCCGTGCTGCCCTTCTGCAGCTGTCCGGTATCCTGAAGCAGTTCTGATGTAATGCGCATGCGTATGCCACACAGTGCATCAGAGCTGTGTGTAGGGGAAGCAATGGAGAAAGGAAGATCTCCGTTACCTTTTTAAAGTTGTCTCGCTATGTTAAATGAGTTTAACATAGCGAGATATCCTTAAAAAAAGCAATGGAGAAAGGAAGATCTCCGTTGCTTTTTTTAAAGCTGCCCCGCTATGTTAAACAAGTTTAACATAGCGAGATTACAGCAACGAAGCTCTTCTGTTCTCTGTTGCTGCCTAACACAAAAAAAGTAAAGACTTATACTAATGGAAAAAGTCTGGGCGACCGGACCTTTTTCCATTAGTATAAGTTGGATTTACAATAGGCACGCTCACCAATCAGCGTGCACGTTTTGGAATATTAATGGGGGTCATTGTATAATTACCATTTTTCTCACTGCAGTGCAATCTCAGAGTTGGTATATTTAATTAGCAGGGGGAGTGAGGGGAGCAGGGGGATTGAATCCCTGCAAAAATGGAAAAACAAACTTTTTTTTGTTTTTATTTTTTATTAGGTTTTTGAAGTTTCAAAACATTGATCTTATATTCTTGACCATTTGAAGTTTGAAGTTTTGGAACTTTCAGCTTCTGATGTAAATCTATATATATATATATATATATATATATATATATATATATATATATATACAATATATATATATATATATATATATATATATCTATATATATATATATATATATATATATATATATATATATATATACATATATGGATTCACCCTCAAAAAAAATTCAAAACAAATCACTAAAAGCTCAAATCACTGAAAACTCATTTCACTGAATCACATTTCACTGAATGTAAGTACTGTTGGGCAAATAAAATGCATATGCTCTTTTCCCCACTGTAGTGTGATCCTGGAGTTAGTATATGTAGTTGAGGGGTGTAGGGGGCACAGCCTCTAACATTGTGGGGTGTGGAGTGCATAGCCCCCCACCTACTTCGCTTTTATATTTATGAATCTCATTTCACTGAAAGCTAACAATATAAAACCAACACCCCTAAATGTTGGAGGCTGTGCCCCCCACACCACCCCATAACTATATATACTAACTCCAGGATCACACTACAGTAGGGAAAAGGGCATATACGTTTTATTTGCCCAACAGTACTTACATTCAGTGAAATGCAATTCAATTAAATTCGTTTTCGGTGAATTAAAAACTTGAACTATTTTTAAATAAAGCTGCTTTACTCCTTAATATAACATAAATGGAAAATGTGTCATTAATACCTGGAACAAATGAGGTGTTGAGCCTCAACTGCCAGGTTAACTCTTTACATTCAAGTAAAGTTTCAACATCCCCGCACAAAGGGGTTACCATAACCCTGTCAATAACAAACAAAAAGAACTTCTTAAAATCTAGGCACACAATAAAGTGCTTATAAAGAGCACTGGTGTTTTTCTTCTTATTGATCTAATATAGATATTCTCATAGTCTGCCTCAATCTTCTAATGGTTTTCCCTGTATAAAATGCATCACAAGAGCCACACAAAGCCAGATATACCACATGGGTGCTGTTGCAATTCACTTTCCCTGGACAAGAAATAGTTCTTTCATAATTAGAAACAAATAGCATACGGACATTTCTCTGGACTGTTTTTTTAAGTAATTATGATAGTAATAATAATTGTGACAGGTATAAAAATTACTCATAAACAATTTTGTAAAGTATTAAAAGCTTAGTTCACTTTTTTATATAAAATACTAATAAGTGGGATCAAGAAATGTATTTTCTATATTTATGAAAGACAGTTAAAGATTAAAATTCAACCATTATTAAGAAATTTGGTTTATTTGCTGGCATTGCATGCAATCTCACCAAAATATTTTCATTATTTAGAATAGATTAAATGTTTTACAGAATATGATAGAAGTGACCTACTATGTTTACAGTTAATACTATTATTTAACATTCTGCATTTTTTTCTGAATTTTGCAATGGAAGAAGACATACACTGTGACTTTATTTTCCTGATACCTGGCTTTTATCTTTAAGCCTTAACAGACAAGACTGACAGATGACAGACATCTTATAACTCACCATACTGTTGTAATAACTGCACTGTTTGAATAACAAAATGGGGGGAAAGCAAGGAGCACTAACTGTACAAACACTTAGGAATCTTGGGTGAAACTCGTGTCCCAGCAACATACCATAATCATACAAACTGCTGCATTAAAATTCAGTGCTAGATGACTGCCATCTTACCTTTGTATTCCTTTGACTGCTATCGAAATGATTTTATCAAACATCTGAATCTATCCAAAATATACCACAAATAAATGTTTTATGGTACTGCAAAAGTGTATTAAGTTGGTAAATTCTGTTCATAGGTTCATACTAGGCTATCTGCCCTAGGGCATTTATAAGCCTAGCCAGAGTGTGTTTGGCTTTCGCCACCCATTTTAAATTAATTTTGCTATGCCCTTTTTTGAGGTTAGTATACTGTGCCTCTGTCTAACAGTGACACAGAAGTGATACCCGGGGTAAACCTACGTTTATTAATCATTTAAAATGCATTAGCATTGCTTTTACGCAGCAGTACTTCTCATAAGCAAGTAGAAACTAATTTAGTACAACAAGGTGTCACCTCAATATTGCAATATAAACATAAAGAATTATATAAATAAAGCTATATTAAACTATGATCAACTGTAACATTAAGACCTAGTGAGGAAAAACTTCTTGAAGTTATAGATTCAAGCCAGATATTACACTCTACAAAGCATTTTGCTCACCTTAAAAGAGTTCCTTTAGAGTTTTAGGACGGTATAATTATGAACGTGTATTTTATTATGGAAGCGGAAATGGCAAGGGATTTCCAGGGTAATGAGCAGTATCATAGTTCTGCTTCACAGTGTCATGCTCTTAATTGCAAATTAGAATATTACCTTAGAAGCTCGGTTGGTCCTTAAATAACATTTCTTAAACAGGCTCTACGTTGCAGCTTCCTAATACTCTCAAACAAATAAGTGATTAAGTTACCAATGGTTAACAAATTATAGGCAGCAGTACTGTAACAAGTGATAGGTATCAATTACTTTAATCCCCGTACAAAGAGAAAAATCTAAGAGGAGAACTCGAGCATCCCAGCAACTGAGAAGCAAAAACATAATCCGCAGTCTTACTATTTAGCTAGCTAAAGGTTACCTTGTATTTCTTGATAAACAACATATCTGTGTCAGAAATGAAAAAATCAACATTTAGAATCCCCTAATTATGTTTACTTGATGATTGATAACTGATGGATTGATTTTAGTTCTTTTGTTGCCTGAGGATGGATAGATGGACTTCAAACTCTATCCAGGATGAACAGGATTTAATTAGCTTCCTGGGCATTGGAGGAACTGGTCAAGACTGTTTAGAAATGACCGACTGAGCATGGCATACCATCTTGTTTTGAGGCAGTCTATTAAATACCATCACAGTATTGCTGACAGGGGTATGACCCAGTGTTATGCTACACTACACAGAAACATAGGGGTGCAGGGCTGACTAAGTAGTATTTTTATTCCCTCTGAACATTCTGAGTGTATAGATGTATGTACCATCAGGTAGTTCAGCATATCCAGGTGTTGTAACAGGTCTGCCAAATAACAGCAGGATGGAAGGTAGGAGCATAAAAAAGTCTACTTCTTGCAGGAAAATGAATAGGCTAACTTTCTTGCAGGCCATTTTAAGCCTAAACAATTGTGTTTCTAAGATACAAATCAAATTCTTTACCTTGTGTCGGTGATGTAAATGCTTTTACCATTATGCCAGTCTCCAACCTCTCAGGGAACACTGCAGCATTCTTGCTGTCTGTGCCATTCTCAAAAACTGTGGAAAGTTTTATTTAGAGGATGAAAAAGAAACACAACTAAAAGCACGGTTTCAATTTATTAAACAACACTGAGCGCTTTCACCCACCACAATGCAGGTTTCATCAGAGTAATAACACAATGGAGCAGCTTATCTTTATACTCATGCTAACCTATAATTTTCACTCAGAAATAATTGATTGATTAATTCATTAATTAGTACAATAATAACCATTCGTTTTAAATACATCAACACAAAGATACCAACACAAACCTATCTAGCCGATATATTATGTATACCTCCTTATGCCATAAATAATTTAAAAGACTTTTTATGTGTGTGCAAGGTGTTTATATATTTTATAATTAATAAATAATAATTGCTTACTCAAAATAATCAAATTCTTATATAAATATAAATAAATAATGTAATACAATAAATATATATCTATATATAAATTACTTCCAAATTTAATTAATTTAACATAATAATAATAAAATATTTTAAAACCATCAATTTAAATATATTAAAAATATTCATTTGTAAACATAAATATTTAGAGACTATTAGAGACTATAAAAAATTGTGTATTGCTCAGGAAAATAACCATGTACAAGATAAAGCAAGGTACAGGGACGCTGTTCTGTTTGATAAAAATGTACAAATGCATAGTGCAGATACACAGCGCTATGACAATTCCAGTGAGCATTTTTTAGAAGAACCAGTTGTACGCAGATCGGAACACCTAAAAGAGCGTTACCAGAATCGACAACAGCATTACAACAATTATCAAATGAATCAACAGAACAGCAACCAAGGCAGGTTCAAACCTGTCCAATACCAATATTAACTGAAAATTGTTCAAATTTAGACTGTGTTTTTACTGAAAACAGTTTGAATGCCTATGTAAAAAATGGAGATTGTTTTCAAGCAGAGAAACATACTGATGACATGCATTATTACGATAAGTCCTATGATCAGTCTGTGAGTTGTGATTATAATTGTTTAATGGATATAACTAATGTATTATTAAATAATATTAATAACAACATAAATGCAAGAGATGCCGAGAATGTGCAGATATTTAATTATGAAGTAAATAGTGTTGATACAGATATATCTTCAAATGAATTAGACATTACAGTTATACAGTTGCAGGAAGAATTACAATGTGACATTATTTCTGATGGTGGTTTCTGTGTGTATAACTATACAGACAAAAATATGCAAGGTGATTTTTTATCATTATTTAAAAAGGGTTTTAAATTTGTTCCCAGTTTTAAACCGGATTTGGGAAAAGTATTGTTAAACTTGAAAATGTATACTAGAATGTTAAATTTGAGAATGTATTTTAAAGGAAGGCAACAAGCAATGGTATATGATAAGAATTTCACCTTAAAGAGATCAAGCACATTTATTCCCCCGAATAACCCTATTATACATTTATTTGAAATGCTATGTGAAGTACAAATAAGAAAAATATGGAAAGAAGAACACACTATAACAGATAATCTTACAGTAGCTGAAAGATTTTGTTTAAAAGAATTAATTTCAAATAATAATTATAGAGTTATGAAACCGGACAAGGGGGGGAGGCCTTGTCATTATGAATAATACTGATTATTTAAATAAAATGACCAATATGTTGAACGATGAGACTACATATACAACAATTCCCAAATATGATATTATAAAAGCATACACAAAAATAGATTGGCAATTGTATGAGTTACTTATGGATGGTACAATATCTGACAAAGAATATGATTACCTAATGGTAGAATTTCCAGTGACACCATTAATTTTCGGAATACCGAAGATACATAAAAATGTATCAAATCCCCCATTTAGACCAATTGTGTCTGCCAAACATTCAAAATTAGAAGCAGTTGCACATTATATTGATATTAATTGTAGTGAAGTATCTAAAAACATTGACCATATAATTAAGGATTCTTGGCACTGCTTAGAAAAACTTAAGGTATACAACAAAAGTAACTTAGATAAAATTTATATAGTTACAATTGATGTTGTTAATTTATTTTCAGTCATTCCCTTGAAAGAAGGCTTAGAACTTTTTGAAGAGAGTTTAGAAGTTTATAGTAAAATGCACACAGTTAAAAGGAGAACTATGGTAGACATGATGGAGATGGTGCTGGATAATAATTATTTCAGACATGGAGGTGAGCACTATAAACAAAGTTCAAGTGTAGCAATGGGGGCTAGATGTGCCCCCATTTATGCAAATTTAGTTTTGGCAATGTGGGAAAAGGAACATATTTTTAAAAGTAAATATTGGCTTAATATTGATTTGTACTTAAGATTTCTAGATGATATTTTATTATTTTGGAATGGTAGTCAAAAAGAAATGAAAGAATTTATAGAATATCTTAATAATACTACTTCTTTTCTTAAGTTTACATATAGTATTAATAAAGAATGTGGTGAATATTTGGATATTAAAATATATAAAAAAGGTAATGAATTAGAATCAAATATTTATAGGAAGAAAACATTTTCTAATTCATATCTACATTACAAAAGTTGTCACCCTGACTTTCAAAAATGTTCCTTAGTTAAAGGACAGATGGTACGATTTTCTAGGATGATTAGTAATGATTATATCTTTGAAAATGAAATAAATTATTTAATTGATATGTTAACTGTGAGAGGATATCCCAACAGAATGATGTTGAATATCAGAAATGAGGTAACAAAAAAGAGAGTAACGGACTACCAACCTATATTAAAATATGGTTTGCCAAATAAAAATTTGATACAAGGTAACCTTAGTAAAAAATCAAATGCTTTGATATTACCATATAGTAACTGTGCACCTTTAATAAAAGATATAATTACTGAAGCTTGGGAAAAAAATTTTATTAATCAAAGTGACATATTACAAGAAATAGGTTCTACCCCAACAATAGTTTTCAGTAGGGGCAAAAATCTTAAGGATTATTTTGAAAGAGTGACTAGATATAGAGACTCACAGATGAAAAAATGTGGTCTATGTAGGTCATGTAGATTCATTAGGGATGGACCTTATGTTACAATTAAAGGCCATAACCGTACTATTAGGTGTCCAGGGCACGTAAATTGTAATACAAAATTAGTTGTTTATGTTGCTATATGCCTGTCATGTCAGGCATTTTATATTGGAAAGACAATAAGGAAACTCAAAGAAAGAATTGCAGAACATAATAGAGACATTAAAAACAAAAAACAACTAATTCATTATTTGTACATAGTTTGACATGCCCGGGTTTTAAAAAATTTCTATTTTTTGTTATAGATAGGTTACCACAGAATATCAAAAATGAAGGGGATGTTAATGCATTATTAGAACTAAAAGAATGCTTATGGCAGTTGAGATTAAATGCATGTAGTAAACCTGGAATTAATGAGCAAATATCCATAGCTTGTAAGTTAAAGTTGAATTCCTATATTATATAAATATTTATGTTTACAAATGAATATTTTTAATATATTTAAATTGATGGTTTTAAAATATTTTATTATTATTATGTTAAATTAATTAAATTTGGAAGTAATTTATATATAGATATATATTTATTGTATTACATTATTTATTTATATTTATATAAGAATTTGATTATTTTGAGTAAGTAATTATTATTTATTAATTATAAAATATATAAACACCTTGCACACACATAAAAAGTCTTTTAAATTATTTATGGCATAAGGAGGTATACATAATATATCGGCTAGATAGGTTTGTGTTGGTATCTTTGTGTTGATGTATTTAAAACGAATGGTTATTATTGTACTAATTAATGAATTAATCAATCAATTATTTCTGAGTGAAAATTATAAGTTAGCATGAGTATAAAGATAAGCTGCTCCATTGTGTTATTACTCTGATGAAACCTGCATTGTGGTGGGTGAAAGCGCTCAATGTTGTTTAATAAATTGAAACCGTGCTTTTAGTTGCGTTTCTTTTTCATTTTTACTAGTCTAGTTATTGTTTGTTTGTTTATTTAGAGGATGCCTTGTTGCTGCCCCTTTCCATGTTCTTCTGATTAGACTATGCCACCCCACAAAAAAAAAAAATTTTTGGCATTAGCTCTTCTGCAACTTCTTAAAAGTCCACTGTGCAGTCCAGAATTTCACTTTCACTGCTATGATGGCATGTCCCTACTTGCTTGCTGAAAATGACACCAAAAAAGAGAGATTTCATAAACTGAGAGTTTATAAAGACAGTCTTGGTGTCCTCCATAAAGTCTACTAAACTGAGCCAAGTATGTAGGTTTATAGCTATGCTAAACTGTCCAGATTTTTGCAGAATGTACAGATTTTTGCCTCATATTTTTGGATTCTTTTCAAAACATCTGCAGTTTTCTCACAAATAACTAGGATGTTCTGAGGACTGAAGTCACTAAATAATGACATACATTTCAGTTTCAGACTTCATATTCTTCAGAAAACTCCATGCTAAAACAAATCCTGTCAGTCTATCAACTTTCTAAGTTATAACAGCAATATTTAAAATCTGTCCCTATTTTTGGGTCTTTGTTCCCCACATTATGTCAGGCTTTGTCCAGATTTCTTTGCTAAGAGGTTGAGAGGTATGAGCTCACATCTCAGGATGAACTTTCAGATGTACTATAAATGACATTGGGCATGTGCTTTGAAGATTAGAAACCTGGGCTTTTAGTTTTTCTTTTGGGGCCCCATGCAGTAGCATCACTATCACATGCAACATTTCATCTGAGTCATCACTTTGATATTACAACATGTGGATTATACAGTTCAGTGTAATCACTGACAAGGTGGAGGGGTAATGTGTGACTTTTCCACATCTGTCCACTATTTTTCACCAAGGATGGGATTACTGAGCATGACTAGAGGGTGTATCTACATACCTTCTACATATTCCAGTGTGGTAATAGAATGGGTCCATGGGCCAACCTTTGTCAAAGTCAAAGAGGACTTCATAGCTACTGAAAAAAAACCTGATCCTATTCCCACAAGTACAGTCCTAGTGCAGAATACGCAACCTGTATCATCATCCTCTCCTCCTACCTCTGTAGGTAATGAGACACCATCACAGTCAGTAACAGTGTTAGATGCTCTCCAGCAGAGATTGAAGAAGTATAATTCAGCAGTAGAGCAAGCAGAAGCAGCAGGGAGTGAGCAGACAGCTCAAATGCATCAGATAATAGCCAAGCAATATCAAGATGCCATCAGAGCACATAAAGCAGGACAGCAAGTAAATTATGCTGAACTACCAGTTCCACCAGGATACCCTCCTATTCCTGGGGTGGAAGGGTCTAGAGGAGAGGAAGGAGTTTCTGCAGTGCTGGAAGTGGCTTCTAGATTTGCCATTGAAAAAATGAAAGAAGATGATGATGATGATGACAATAATGATCAAAAGAATGTGCCATCCAAAATGGAAAGCCAGCCACCTGCATTTGTGAAAAAGTCAGATAAACCCAAAAAGCTGAACCAAACTGTTAAGCCAATGCTGGCTCCTTCTCTCTCCAGCACAAGGAGAGAAGTCTCCTAGTACAACAAACCAAGTATCACCAGTTTTACCATCATTGACAAAAACAGAAAAAACAGTCTCACAAGAACAACTATCCACAGCAGCACAACAACTAGAGTTTCTTGAGAACAAAAAAAAAACAGTACATGAAGGCAGCAGTGCAGGCAAAGCAGAATAAAGACATTGAACAAGCCAAAGCTTTTCTGAAGATAGCTAAAGGTTTTGATCCTATAATTGAAGAAGCAAAAGTAGGGAAAACTGTGGATATTTCAAAGGTACCATCTCCTCCAGCTGATGAAGATGATGACTTTGTATTAGTCAACCACAGTGATGCAAAACTGTCTGAAAACACTGAGGAGCTATATGAACAGCTGATAAAAATGCTCAAGAAACAATATGACAAATGTGTACAGTACTCTGAGCAGTTCATTCATCCTGGAAATGTGCTAGAGACTACAAAGTTTGAGAAGATGGCTGATTAATGTAAAAAGAATATGGAAATATTGAAACCAGCCCAAGCTCAAGGCACAAAGCCTCCTAAGTATAATTTTGAGGAATGGAAGTCTGTAAGGATATTTCCAGAACTAACCAGCACAGAGTTGGAACTGTTAATAGTAAAAAGACTGCATTTGCCTGCTCCTCAAGGTATGGTGGCAAATGATCTGCATACGTTTGTTAGATTTGAATTCCATTATCCAAATTCAGAGCAAGCACAAAAGAATGACTAATGTTATTGTGTACCAGTTTTCCCGAATACAATCAAAGTTTCAAGTTAAATATCAGCATAGCACACAGAGGGTTTCAAAGAATAATTCAAGCAAAAGGGATCAAGTTTGAAATTTTTAATAAGAGGGGCTTTCTTCAAAGTGACAAACTTCTAGGAACAGCACATATCAAATTGAAAAAGCTTGAAACAGAGTGAAGTGGGAGAGATTATGGAGGTCTTTGATGGCAGAAAACCCACTGGTGGGAAGCTAGAGGTAAAAGAAAGGCATCAAGAACCTCTTAATGGACAAGATATCCAAACATGTTCAGAAAGATGGCTGGTGTTTGATTAAAGCAAATGGTTGCATTGTATTTGGGAATAAATATGCAGTGAGTCAGTGAGAAAACCAAAACTTTCTACTGGACATTTACCTTACCAGAAAGCTGCTACATCAGTCATAACCCAAGGAATAATTAGTTTTATTTTGTGTTCAACTCACCTTTCTATAATATGTCTTTATCAAAAGTATGCAGCACACTGTTATACTTTGGTGTGCTGAGGGGTATGAGCTTTCCAAATCAAGTTCACATTAATGCAGGTGTGCTTCTTCAGTCTTGGCCTGTCATGGGTGCATTGAGATAACTTTTAGATGCTTTACAGCAGGCTTATGCTGTGTTATGTTTGTTTCATCAAGTATAGTATGAATCTTAAAATAATTTTTGTGTATTTTTATTTTGCTGTTATAAATATGCAGTGAAGCAGATCTGCTCTTAGTTACAGCACAACGGCACAAACATTACAGAACCAACTGATATTGCCAACATCCTGGCAGATAGGTTCAATGCTAACTTTACCCCACATCACCCCCTAAAGGGCCCATATCTATACAGGGAGAATGCAGAGTCCCTGTAATCACAACTAGGCAGGTAAAAGCTGCACTCTCTAAAGGCAAAAACACAGCATCTGTGGGACCGTACAACATCCCAGGCTGCGTTTTACATGCATTTCAGAACAAACTGGCTCCCCACCTAAGCACCATGTTCAATCATAGCCTCACATCAGGCTTTGTGCCCACTAAATGGTGCACAGCAGCAGTTATCCCACTCCACAAAGGGGGAGCCACCACTGATCCAGTGAACTATCACCCTATTAGCCTGATGAGCCTGGTCTGTAAGGGCATGGAACATATCATCATGGAACTCATAAACAAGGACGTTGGTAACTTCCAAACTCTGGACCCCACCCAGTTTGGATCTGTGAAAGGCAGATCATGCCTCCTGATCTTGATTGACTTCTTTGAGGCAGTCACAAAAGCTGTAGACGAGGGTAAGGTGGTTCACACAGCTTATCTTGACCTCGCCAAGGCTTTCGACACCATCTCCCATTCTGGAATTATAGATAAACTCACTAAACTAGGTATAAATCTTTACACCACAAGATGGGTTGCCAACTGGCTCACTGACAGAACCCACACTGTAAAAGTTGCAGACTGCAAATCTGACTTCAAACCAGTGACAAGTGGAGTACCACAGGGTTCAGTCCTGGGACCTCTCCTGTTTGGTATCTACTTCTCTGAAGTACAGGCTAACACAGAAGGCCTTTGGCTAATGAAGTTTGCAGATGACTGCAAACTAAGAGCCATAGTCGAGTCCCCAAATGATGTGGACATCCTACAGAAGTGCCTAACTGAAACAGATGCCTGGTGTCAGATCCATGGCCTCAAGTTCAATGCCAAAAAGTGTATTGTCATCCCTTTTGGTAAAAACTCTGTACCCATGAACTACCACATAGGTGGCGGTCTACTTAATGCCGAATGTGTGATAAGAGACCTTGGGACCTAGGTGGACAGTAGTCTCTCCTTTGATAATCACATCACCACAGTAGTCATGAAATCCTTCTAGCTGGCACACCTCATCACAAAAGGGTTCTCATCCAGGAAAAAAGAGGTCATTGTTCCCCTCTACTCAACACTTATTAGAACCATTATAGAGTGCAATGCCCCTTTTGGAATGTACCTCACAAGGCATCTGCAGCAGCTGGAAAAGCCACAGAAGTACCTCAAAAAGAGGATTACTGGCCTCAAACAGATGCCCTACACTGACCATCTCAAAAAACTCCATCTTTACTCTCGCCTGCTCTGAGGTGATCTCTGCCTAACATATAAAGCTATGTCAAACCCAGAGCTGTTGGACATGCTGCACCTAAAGAAATCCCAATCCCTCTGAGCTACACACTCTAGGGACCTAAACCTTGTCACCACAATAAACAGGACATGCTGGAGGGATAGATTCCTGTCCCAGATACTTCCCATACTCTGGAACAAGCTCTATGTCAAGCAAAGTTCCTTAGCAATCTTCAAGAAAAATCTTGATGAGTGGATGGGAAATAGGAAATACACCCCGGGGATCACTTCTGTGGCTCTGCTTGACAGGGGCACAGGAAAATAACTTTCTTGGGTGGCGTAAGCCAGGGAACCTTGTTGGCTAGGCTTACTTAGGCCCTTGGGCCAATAGCCTAGTACATACCTATGAACCTATAAAGATGGTTTTATTTATTTTGGGAGTCTTTATTGATATTTGTTTTTACAGAAATGGCTTCTAATAAGATTAAAAAGTGTAAATTAATAAAATACAAGTATGTGTTAATGCCCAGTCTGCTTTTACAATTCAGAGAGCACAGTATTGAGAAATGTCAGTTTCATCAGGTTAAACATTAAATATCTCATTGGAAGTTAGCTAGCATAGTAACATTTAGTATTTGCTCATTTATTTTAGAGAAGTGGGATTCCTGAGTGTTAAGTGTAATGGTGCTGGCACAGTTTACATTTTATATTTTAGGGATGGAATATGCAACATTCAGACTGTGAATGGAATCCTATTTTGAATGTGTATATATGTTATAATAATGTTTTCAAAGAAACTGGGCGTTTCATTTCATACTAAATATCAATGTATTTAAAAAAAATTAAAAATAAGGTCTCTACCCTTGTGCCTTACTTCACCTCTCCATGCTGTTTTGATTGCTCACACTCCTATCCCTTTGTGCTAAGTTTCAGTTTCACAATTTTTCATGGAATGTATTGTCCAGTCCTGTTTTATTGCTCACACTCCTCTGCTTTTGTGCTAATTTTCAATTTCACTGTTTTTCATGGAATGTACTGTCCAGTCCTGTTTTGATTGCTCACTTCTCTGTGTTTGTGCTAATTTTCAGTTTCACAATTTTTCATAGAATGTATTAATTGTAACGCGTAGCGGATTATGTTGCAGTATCTGCGATGCATTTTATTTATTTATTTTACAATTGTTGACTGGGAAAGTCCGGATGGGCACAAAGGTCCCTTTTCAGTAGAGGCCCAGGGAGAAAAGCTCTAGTACATGCAGTATAAACAAAATCTACATACTTATTTTTTATGAAAAATATAAATAGTTTGAGGGTCACTTTTTTTAATTCCTAGGTGCAAAATGCCCTAAAATAATATCTATACACAGCAGTGCTGGTGCCTTGTATCCAGCACCACTGAGCTGGTGTCAAATTTTTAACCAAAATATAATTTTACAGCCCTCAGTTTTCTTTTTCATATCTGCAAGCATAAATGTGTATGTTATACAGTGTGTAGGCATATAAAGTGGATGCATGCATTCATTATTGCATGTTCATTGCAGCGTGCCATATCACTCCATAGGTTTTGTAAGAGGGAGGTTTGGCATAATGGTTAGGATCTTTACCTCAGAGCTACAAAGTACAGGGTTTAATTCTGACCTCTGATTATTGGCCAGGCTTGCAGTAGTCTGCAGACTAATAGCCTAGTATTTGCCAATGAGAAATAAACTTTTTTGTCATTCAGAAATCTCTTCTTCTCTGCATGAGGTGGAAACATCTACCAAAAGTGGAACTGTCCACAGCTGACAACAGGAAACTTCTGCCTTCATCATCCAGATCTGTTACTGAAGACACCACAGGGCAGTCCATACCTAGCTATATGGGAGGCCTTCTGAGTCCTTTTCAATGGGATTCCAAAGAGCTGGATGAGGAATTGAATCTCTTTATGAGGCAAGGCAGTAGCAGGCCTTTAGTGGAGAGAAATGATCTCAGATTCTTTAATTTCTACATGCCTACTGGGTATGAGAACAGCAAGCTTGGTTTATAGCTATATCACCACTGGACAAAGTACTGCAGATGCTGGCATTTCTTGTATCATCTGCACAAATATTAATTCTGCCAGTGAAGGCTCCAGCTCAGCCTAGAAAATTACCCAATGGCTTGACTGCACTGAGATCCTACCTAGCCTATAATAGACTGTGACTGATGCTAAATGTGGTACTGAAGGAGACATCAACACCAGTTAGGTTGCAAGTGCTGATTTTGCGAAAACCATGACTGTATGAGTTCAGGTACTACACTGTTATAAGGCAATTCAAATCTATGCTATGTAAAGGCTCAAAAGGATGTAGAAACAATAATGTCAGTTAAAATTTAAGCATAGTGGGTGCCAGCCTCAGCCAGGAGAGCCTCTATATTGAGGTGGCAGAGACATAGTGGCAGATGAAGTTGTGAGGCTTGTAGGGGGTAAAATGTAGCACCAGGGACTCAGACAAACTTTCCCAGTGCCCCTTATCTGACAAGAGGGGAGAACATACCATTGTCATTTGAATCTTTGTATCCCAAATAACTTGAGATAGCTTTTTTAATCATAATCTGGTTGGGGAGATCTTGAGCAAGGTCATTTTCTGTGTGTAAGCATGATCTAAGGGACTTGGCAATGCCTTTAACAAAGAGATTGTATCTGGCATTTTTGAGCCATCAGAGAGGATGTTGAGCCTAAGCATTCATTTGCCTGGATGTCAATGCCAATATGGGCTTTGGATCAGGGGTATACATCTAGATAAGTACTTTGTTGTTAATAGCCAGTCTTAGGGAGAGGAACAGCTCAAAGCCAAAGGTTGTGTCAGAACTAAACAACTCTCATGCCTGAAGTAATTTTTCTGTTAGGGCATGTTTGGATGAAGGAAGTCTTGAGTTTCTTTCAGCATCGCATACTTGTTGCCCAGCTGAACTTTGTTAGTAAAAAAGAGTGCACCTCTCAATGGGTGCAATGGCCCTGTAGTAGGCACAATGGTTGAACACAGATTGTTGTGCTGTGATATAGAGCAACAGGTCACAGGCTTACACACAGAGGGGTAGCCAACACACGGAAAAGTCTTAAAATCAGAAGGACTTGTAGGCAGAGATATTCACCAACAGAAACTCAACAGCAATCAAACTTTGTTTGACAAACCTAATAAAAATGTTAATAAATGCAGCATTGAAGTACTCCTGTGTGTTTAAATGTTTACTCACTATTGAAGAAAGTACAGTTATGTAAGTAATCTTACTATAACAGTAGATGTTTGAATGATCACTGCTGCATTTATTTTATGCCGGAGGTGGGAAGACATGATTGAGGAAATTGCTGGATGATTAAGGGGATATGGAGTACTTCAGATCAGAAGGAAAAAAGAGTATTTGCCTTGCCCATACCCCTTCTTAATAAACTGGCTTATTATAACATATAGTGCAGAGTTATGAAAGAAATGTTGGATAGCAGACGAGCTGCTCTGAGAAAAACACTAGTAATCCAGACTCTTCTTTTATTGACTTCTATCACACAGAAGCAAAAAGATTAGTTGTTGTTTTTGAGCTACTACTCTATCCTAATGTGGGGATGCCCCCCCCCATACTACTAACTTTCTAGATATCCCCAGACTAACAAGGTCAACATTCATTAAAACTAGTTAATTTCCAAAAGTAAACTTTCCATTTTTCTGCAAATCTGGCTGATTCCAGGAATAGAGAGAATTAAAGCTTAGATTTCTGCCTCAAATCTTGTGTAAGTCATTATTTGTTCTTTCAAACTTACTTACATTTGGTAAATATAAGCCAGATAACCAAATGTTGCTTATTAGTAGTATGTGTATTTTTTTTACATATGATATACAATATTTTTTTACATATGATGTACATCTGAAAAGTTTTGTCAGTTTCCACGCTTACATGTTTGTTTTATATCCTTTAACCAGGTAAAACACTGATCCATACGGACCATTTTCAGGTTCAGCCTGGGATATTATGAGAAAACTTGCTGCAAGACATGCCCACAATGTGAAATACACACTGGTATTTATTACTAGACAGACATTCGCACATTAAGAACCTGGCCAAATACAGCAACAGTGGTGCAGCAGATAGCGTTGTTGCTTCACAGGAAGAAGTTCCCCAGTTCAATTCTTGGTTGGGATTCCTTCGGTGCAGAGTCAGTGTGTCCTCCCTGTGTTCCCATGAGTTTCCTCTGGGAGCTTCATTTTCTTCCCACATTCCAAAGACATGCAATAGATGGACTGGACACACTAAAGTTGCCAGAGGTGTGTGTGCAAGTGTGTGGTATGGAAGAACTACCATGGCAGGGCTAGCCACCCAGCAGTGTAAATCTTGGCTCCAGATGATTGTCATTGTTGAAGTGACACCTCAACCCCATGCAGAAAAATCGGAAAAAGAGGTTGTGGATGAATGAATGCACCATACAATATACAAAGTGTGAATGAGATGTGTGAAGGGAAAGGGGTGTGTGAACTGGGAATAGTTTACAAGAGTTTGCAGTAGGTCAGGTGGGGGGCATGAATGTGCTCAGGAGTTCTTTAGGTTTAACACTAGATTGCAGTGCTTAAAATGAGTAGTGTAAAATGAAGGGGATACATTGTTTAAGTTCTGACTACATTCTTGTAACAATAACAGGATTCCTCTTCCTGTAGGAAAACTAAAATTTCTTAACAGAAATCTAGGAAGAAGGGGATTGAAGTGAGTTTAACTGGAATGGATTCCAATGTGAGGGGATACTTTGATGAGAAATCAGTACAGTGGAGGTTATTACTAGGACTAGTTAGGGAGGTGCTTCAGACAGATTGAAATTGTAGAAAGTAAACGGATGTCCTTTTGGTTAACCTGCAGATGAAAGAGGTGAAGAACTCAAGTTTAAATGTTTGTGTGTGTGAGGTATGCAGGGTGAAGAGCACATCTTTGATTAGCAGCCTTTTCTTTTTTTACAAAATCTCTCCAAGATGACACTGATATATAGACTGCATTTTATATAGCATGCATCATGGACAGAAGTAAGTTAAAAAAATCTGGGTACACAAGTCTCATGATAAAAAAGTGTTCAATACTGGTAGGTGTACTGGTGTCAGGAATGGAAAAAATGACAGTGTAGAATTCTCAAGACATGAAAACATTCCTACAATGGGGTTAGGCCAGGCTCAGGAGAAGGATGCACCCCCCCGTTATAGAAGGAAGTAATAGTCCACAAAAACTGACAATCCAAAAATAAGTCATAAAGATAATAGAGTGGACTAATAAGGATAAGAAAGTAATTATGTATTGTTACTATCATGCAAGAAGCTCAACATTTTAAGTTGGAAGATATTCAGAAGGATTAAAAAGGAAATTAGAAGAAAGAAAAGTATATGCACAAAGAAAACTGTCAAAAGCTTCAAATGCAAATTTGTGTTCATTAGTACAACAGATTCATGAATATCCTATAGACCAAGGCACTTGGGGCCGTTAGGAAAAAGGAGCAACTGAGGAAGTGCAAAGATATAAAAAACAAAACATAGAGCTTTTTTGAAAGATATAAAAAAGAATCATGGACATGGGAAAGAAAAAGAAAGATCTGATATGGTGCAATATTTATGCAAAGGAGAAAGCCAATCTAATCAATTTAAAATAAGCAGCAAAGATATTCAAAGAGAAGTACAGGCAAAGGTGCCCAGATATGGTAAATTTCACAATGCAAAAATAGATCACAAAGATGTAACGTAGAAGAGAACATTAGCAATATAAAAGATAAACAGAAGTTTAAGTTATGGAATACCTGCAAAGTGAAAGATTTTAGAAAGTCTAATACAGGTTATGTCACCACATGATGGAACAGCGGAGCCCCCAAAGTAAGAAGAAACAGGAGGGGTGGGTGACATCTGAAGAAAAACTATGAACACGGGAAAGAAAAAAATAATTTAATATGGTGTCATATTTATTCAAATGAGAAGGGAAAACTAATCAATACAAAAAGCAGCACCAAAGGTATTTGAAGAGAAATAGAGGCAAAGGCATCCAGATATGGAAAATTTTACTATACAAAAAATAAGAAAACAAGTGGGGGAAAGTAGAAAAAAAGATTAGAAATTGAGAAGTTAAAGAAATAGAAGCTGAAGTTATGGATTAAAGCAAAGTGAAGGATTTAGTATAAAAAGTCCAACTCTGGTAATGTCATAGCATGATGGAACAGCGAGTCCCCAAATTAAGGAGAAAAGCATGAAACAGAAATCATATGATCAGTGGCCATATGAAGAAACTCTGGAGTTTTCTGTAGGAAACCAGTACAAAAGTTCTGTTAGAGTGCACAGCAAGGAAAGAAACAGGAAACAATGGAATCTTATGTAGACAATGTGGATTGATAGGCCAGTGAGTTACTGTATGAAAGAGCAACGGATGACACACGATGCAGCTGAAGACAATATGTCATAGGAAGATGTTCTGGAACTTTCTGTACCATGCCCACCGGAAGGGAAGAACAAATAATGTGCCCTCAGTTTAGAAAAAAATAATCTAAGGGAAGAGTTGATTGATTTAATAGACATGGATAGACATATTAAAATCGATGAAAGAAATAGATTACAGAAAGTCAAAAAGACCCAAAATGCTAGATGTCTGATAAAATAAATGAACACATTAATCAACAGTATTATTAGAAATTCATGTGATATAACAGAAGTAAATAGGATATATTACTTTGCAGCTAAATTAATAACAGGTAAAGTCTTAACCACAAAATTACAAGGCAATAAGGGAAGTATGGGAAGAAATCAAATGCCATCATGGATGTATCAAATTAAGAACACTATAACACAGTTAAGGCAAAAAGTATCACTGTTAGAAGAATACAGAAGAGGGAACTGATCAACCAAATACTTAGAAAGATAGGCATGCTAAAAGGAATGTGCAGAATCAGAACAGAACAGGAGCTAGCATACACTATTGCAAATAATAAACTAAAGATATCAGCACAGACAATAAAAAACTTAGAAGTTATGCAGATAAATATAAAAGAAAAGTACAAAATAAGCAATTCGTTGATGACCCAAAACAAGTTTTATAGAAAATTGGGGAAAAAGTCAAGAGAAATAGAAGCACCACTGAAAAAGAAGAAACTGACTCATTTTGGAGAAATATCTGTGAAGACTCTGTGGAACATAAAAATTCTGAATGGATAGAAGAAGTAAAATAAACAGTAAGAAGTTTAAATGTACTGGATATAAAATGGGACAAAGTAACGGCCAGAGAGAATTAAACAAAATTAAGAAAAGCTATTAACTGGGAAACCCTAGGCTCAAATGCAGTACCTATTTTCTGGCTAAAAGTATTAACATCTCATCTTTTTGTGGATGATTTAAAACTGCATAGTTCATCCAATGTAGAGCTGTAAGCACAACTGCAACTGGCCAAAACTTTCTCAGGTGATATAAGAATGTCATTTGGTCTTAATAAATATGCAAAAGTAACATTTAAAGCAGGAAAACTGGAGCACAAAGAAAACAACAGTCTGGGACAGGGATGTGATATAAGGGAACTTGCTCAGGAGGGAATGTATAAATATTTGGGAATTGATGAAGGACTGACAATAAAAACATGAACAAATGCAAACAAAATAACTCAATAAGCAATATTTTAGAAGACTAAAATTAATAATGAAAACAGCCCTGAGATCTAGGAACAAAATCCAAACTATGAATCAATTTGCTCCTCCTTCTGAAGGAGGTATGGGCCTCCTCAAAACAGATTACATGTAAAGATCTGCAGTCGTAGGACTGCATACATGTCTGTTGACCTCATCAGATCCAAACATGGTGAACATTCTGAAACATGAAGAGAGCAAGGGTAAGATGACTTCCCTGCTTAGTTTAGCAGAATCATATCAGTGTCAAGTGGGAATGGAAACCAAACCAGAAGTAGACAAAATCAGGCAGCAACTCAATGTGCTAAAAACAGAAGAAAAATTTTAAGAAGATCAGATGAGAAAGCAAGAAATGTAGAAAAGGGATATAGTTCAAATACAAAAAACTCCTGGAACAACTTCATGTCAATCAGGATCTGATGCAAAAATGGTTGAGGACAGGTGAATTTAAAACAAAAGATGAAAGGTTAATATTGGTGGCCCAGGATGGTGGACTGTGTACATGTTGGTTTACAAAGTCCATTGAGCATGTAGGTGAAACAGACAAATGCAGGTTCTATAAAACAGGACTGGAAACAGTCGCATATCTTGTTGCTGGTTTGATACGCTAATGGGTGAGGACCTGTATGCTGAAAGACATAATAACGTGTCAAGACTGTTATATTGTTGATTGTTCACACATTACAATATTGACGTAGCTAACAAGCATTGGAAACATGAGCCACAAAGCATTATAAAGAATAATGAAAATTATATCACATGGGATCATCCATTTTCCAACAGTTCAAAAAATAGATGCAAGAAAACTAGATATAGTAGTCCTTGAAAGGAAGACAAAAGTAGCACTGATCATTGAAATTGTTACACCCAGTGATTATAGTGTCTTACATACAGATAAACACCGAGTCATAAAATACCAAGATTTACAGGCAGAAATGAGGGCAATGTTGAAGAAAGATACCCAGATAGTTCCAATAGTTATTATGAGCAGCAAGTCTAAAAAAAAAACACTGTTTTATTAGATATGCTACTGATACATGTAACTATTGGGGAACCAATGCCTGTCAGCCTGGGATGACATGTTCGACAAGCCACGATGCTTCGCTAGGGGCGGCTTGCACCTGTCACCCCTGGGCTTTTGGTTATTGGCAAAGGCTCTTGCTACCCCCATAGTGTCTTTTTTAGGCAAGGCTCAAAAGACAAACCCACCTCCATAGGTATCACAAGGGATAAGAAACTAAGAGTAATGCTACTCAATGCCAGAAGTCTAAACCTCATGATGCACACACTCGAAACTCTCCTCAGCATGGAGAACATCGATATCTGTGCAGTAATAGAAACCTGGTTCAAGGCTCTCGAGAGCACCCCAGCATTACCATGTTATACCTCATACCATGCTTTTCGGCCCCAAAACTTGGACCGAACCACAAAAGGAGGGGGAGTATCAATATTCGTCAAAGATACCCACACCTCCGGGTTGGTGGCACAGCACAAAGCATCAGAGACTATCCATGTGCAACTAACAGTGGGTAAAACTGCCTTCCAGTTTATAGCCTGCTACAGACCACCCTCCCAAACCCAGGAACCCCACTTGGCCTTCCTGAGAACACTGGAAAATATGAAGGTCTCTCCAAATACCATTACATTGGGCGACTTCAACTACCCAAACATAGACATTACACTAGCTCCAACACCCTAGCCCAAAGGTTCCTAGAATTTATAAACTCAAATGCTATGGAACAACTTGTTGCCACTCCCAAAAGAGGGGAAAACATACTGGACCTGATCATCACCAACATGGGGACTCTATGCTCCAGACCAGAAGTGTATCCCTCTTTGGTAAGATCAGACCATAAACTAATCTCACTGGATATTCATCTCCCGACTCCACCCCCTGCCCTGAAAACCACAGTGAAAAACTTCTCTAATGCAAATTTCAAACTCCTCAAAACCGAGGTGGAATCCTTCAAAACCCCCTGGCCTGTGGAAAATATGGCCCAGACCATAGAATCCTTTATAAACGCATTCTATGAACGCCTTCAGGAATGCATGGATCATGCAATCCCAAATAAAACCAAGTCCCAATCCTCCAAAGGCAGACATCCTGTCTGATGGACCCCAGCCATAAACAAACTATACAATAGAAGGAGGAAGCTACTACATGATAGAGCAAAATCCCAAAAAGGGAAGGCATCTCTGATCATTATTAGCAAAAAACTACGGGCACTCATAAAATCATCTTAGGCCAGCTTCGAGAGAAAAATTGCACAGGACACTAAGGATAATCACAAGGCTTTCTTAGTTATGTTAGGAACCTGGGTGGGAATTCCTAGATATGCTCAGAATTAGTCCAAAATGACAAAAAATACACGAAACCCACAGACATTGCCAACATCCTAGCTGCCAAGTTCAGCGCAAACTCCCCACCAAAAGGGCAAATATCTATCCCAGCAGAGTGCTGCCCCTGACATCTCAGATGCTCAGGTAAGAGCTGCCCTCTCCAAAGCAAAAAACACAGCATCAATGGGACCAGACAGTGTCCCTGGCTGCGTCCTACATGAACTCCAAGAAGAGCTAAACCCAAACATAAAACTACTGTTCAATCTCAGCCTTACTACAGGATATGTACCCAAAGAGTGGCGTACAGCAACAGTGGTCCCTCTCCACAAAGGTGGTGCCTCAACAGATCCTTGAAACTATCGCCCCATAAGCCTGACTAGCTTGGTCTGCAAACCTATGGAAAGGATCATCATGGACCTCATAAATAAAGATATCGGGGACCTACAGACACTGGATCCTACCCAGTTTGGCTTTGTTAAGGGCAGATCCTGCTCTTAAACCTGGTTGATTTCTTTGAGACAGTCACTAAGGCCATTGACAAGGGGAAGGTGGTCCACACAGCCTATCTGGACCTCGCAAAAGCCTTCAATACAATACCCCACTCAGGCATTATAGATAAGCTCACCAGCTTAAATATAAACCCCTATGTCACTAGATGGGTTGCAAACTGGCTCAAGGACAGAACCCACATGGTTAGAATTGCTGGAGCCATGTCAGACTCCAAACCAGTTACAAGTGGCGTCCCACAAGGCTCAGTCCTGGGACCTCTCTTGTTCGGTATATATTTCTCGGAGGTACAGGCCAACACAGAAGGACTGTGACTGACCAAGTTTGCAGATGACTGCAAACTGGGCGCCATAATCGACACTCCAGCCGACACAAGCATCCTCCAAAAGGGCCTCATAGAAACAGACAACTGGTGCCAGAGCCATGGCCTCAAGCTAAATGCCAAAAAGTGTATAGTCACCCCCTTTGGCAAAAACAAAGTGCCCACAAATTACCACATAGGTGGTAATCCATTAAGTACAGAAGAAGTAATTAGGGACCTGGGGACCCAAGTTGATAGCAATCTCTCATTTGACAACCACGTGACCAAAGTGGTTAGAAAAACATTTTATATAGCCCACCTAATCATGAAGGGATTCACATCTAGACCAGGGAGGTTATCGTGCCTCTTTACTCATCCCTCATCAGGCCCATAATTGAGTACAATGCCCCTTTTGGGATGTACCTTACCAGACACCTGCAGCAACTGGAAAGACCCCAAAAGTACCTCACCAAGAGGATCAAAGGGCTCAAACAGATGCCATATGCTGCCCGGTTAAAGAAACTCCAGCTCTACTCAGTGGCATACCGCCTGCTCAGAGGTGATCTGTGCCTGATGTATAAAGCCATGTCCAACCCGAAATTAATGGACATGCTGCACCTCAGAAAATCCAAATCCCATCGAGCTATGCGCTCGAGAGACTTGAACCTCAGCACTGAAATAAATCGGACATGCTGGAGGGACAGATTCATAACCCAGAGGCTCCCTTCACTCTGGAATAAAATCCCAGTCCAAGTTAGGCAGAGTCCTACATTGACTCTCTTCAAGAGGAATCTTGATGAGTGGATGGGAGATTGTAGGTTTACCCCGGGTATCACTTCTGTGTCACTGTTAGACAGAGGCACAGTATACTAACCTCGAAAAAGGGCATAGCAAAATTATTTTAAAATGGGTGGCGAAAGCCAAACACACTCTGGCTAGGTTTATAAATGCCCTAGGGCAGATAGCCTAGTATGAACCTATGAACCTATGAACTCCATACGAATAGAAGGCGGAGTCACTTCCTGCCAGACTGCAGGTGCTGCAAAGAGCACTTTTGGCTAACATCAAAGATTGAAACACTACTAATTTCACAAACTTTAATCATGCTTTGAGTTTGGAATGGGGTCCATTCCCATCATGGTATTAGAAACCTAAAGGAGAAATTCCATGATGAAATAAGAACATAAATATCTGACTGATTTTTTTTTATATCCTGTGTTCTTTTAGGACAATTTAGCAGATGCAGAAGAGATGACAAATGCTACCCTTACTAGAGTGAAAGATTGTATATTGAACAACTCAACCAGCTTCCTGATGTCAGAATGGACTACTGAAGGCACTAAGATAGTGCTTCCTCATTGTATCAATATTACTGCTTTTTCCTTCTGTGAGGAATAAACCTGTGACGGAAACATTGTAGCAACGTATTGTGGATGCATGTCATACTGCAGTGAACATAAGGTATAATCAAATAAATCTGGACCCTCACCAAAGTATTACGAGACAACAAAGGCCTGCAACCACACATTTATCTAACAGGGTATTGTAGAAAGAGATCGGCCTGCCTTCTTCTAATGTCTGATAATATTATGAGATTAGGTTGACAAACTTGCTTTACTTGGATTATCTTGCCAGAGGGTTACAAATTATTTAAAAGCATTAAGATTACAACGCTAGTTGCAAGACCCAAATATATAACAGTTATGCTTAATTATGGAAAATTAATATATACATATATATATACATATATATATATATATATATATATATATATATATATATATATATATATACATATCTACATATATATATATATATATATATATATATATACACATATATATTAATCTAACATACTTGGACATGCTACATTTAAAGAAATCCCAATCTCTCTGAGCCACATGCTCCAGGGACCTAAACCTTTTCCCCACAATAAACAGAACATGCTGGAGGGATAGATTCCTGTCCCAGGGACTTCTCCTGCTCTGGAATAGGCTGCCCATTCATGTCAAGCAAAGCTCCTCATTAGCCCTCTTTAAGAGAAGTCTTGACAATTAGATGCGTAATAGGAAATTCACCCCGGGAATCACTGCTGTGGCTCTGCTCCACAGGGCACAGGAAAATAATTTAGTTGTGGGCGAAAGCCAGGCAACTCATTTGGCTCGGCTTGTATAGGCTCTAGGGCCGATAGCCTAGTACTTACCTATATAAATATATATATATATATATATATATATATATATATATATATATATATATATATATATATATATATATATATATATATATATATATATATATATATATATATATATATATATATATCTCTATGGGTCCCCTTCACATGGTCGACATTTCAGAATGTTGAAGACCATATGGCCGAGACCATATGATAAACATTCGAAATGTCAACCATGCGGAACAGGCATCTCTGTACAGTGTGGAATGGAAAGATTTCCATCTTCCAGTAGTGCAATCTCGGAGTTGGTATATTTAAGTTACGGGGGTGGGGGGGGACTTTATTTACTGTTTTAGCAGAATAAAGGTAAGTTTTTATTGTGTTTTCTTTTTTAATTCAATGGTCGACAATAAATAGTAATGTGGTTGGCCTCATTTTTCCTGTCAAAAAGAAAGAGAGCTGTTATGAATGTCTGTTACTATTTTTTTTCTTTATTGTATTATACAATTTTCTTTCAGCTAAGAAAATAGTTAACTAACAATGGAGCTTTTCTCCCCCCAGGCCTCCGCTGAAAAGGGGTTTTATGCCCAGTCAGACTCTCCAGACAAATAAATGCAAAATAAAATAAATAAAAAAAAATTGAATATCGATCATATGGTCTCGGTCATATGGTCTTCGACATTCTGAAATGTCACCTTTATGAACATATATGTATATATATATATATATATATATATATATATAGATCCATATATGTATATATATATAAAGTATTAATGGGGTGAAGTGTTGCCCCTCAGCATCCTATACTGGTATCGCAAAAGGAGTAATATATGTGCTCTCTTGCCCCTGCGATCACTTTTATATAGGGGAAACTAAAGGAACCTTTAAGGTGAGACTGCAGGAGCATATTAGAGATATAAAAAATAAAACCTATGACAATTCAGTGGCTACAGACTTTAATTTGGTTCATGAGGGAGTGTTTATGGATTTGAAAGCATGTATTTTAGAACAGGTTTTTGCAAGGGATGTTGCTGTATTAAAGAATACATTGCTTTACAAAGCGACACTTTTATTCTTAAATTTGATATATTGGCTACTAAGGGCTTAAACAAGGAGTGTAACCGGAAAGTCCTTACAAAGAGTTTTAATTTGTTAATTATTTAATTGGTTTAAATGAGGTTTATATTTAATGGCAGTGTTCTTTTCTCATTTTGTATTGACTCCAAGAATGCTGTGTTTGCTGAGGCGCTAGAGAATATTTGTTTTTTGTGTGTTATTAAATTCCTAATCTTTTTCGCTGTGTGCAGTTTGTATTTTACTAGCCAAGTGGTTCTTTCAAACAGTAAATTCATCCCTGGAGTAGCACCTTTGTCCTTATGGAATGGGTTATATACAGATGTTCTTCTCTTGGTTATTTAAATTACAAAGACAAAAAATTCAATGAATGCATGGTCAGATTTCTAATCATCCTATAGGGTCAGTAGCTGAGTAAGAACGTGTAGAACCTAAACACTTTTCTTGCACTTCAGCGTTGGTGTAAGCTGGTGTTTGTCTTCAACAAAGGTAGTTTTAACAGTGTCTGCTAATATCTTTTTCATGAATAATTAAGAAACCTATAGGAGATAAAGTTTCAGCCAATCATTTTGCTTTATTATTTATTAGGCATTATATAATAACTAAAAGGTAAGTTTTAATAATACAATGATAAGTTACACATATTGAATATGTTCCTTAAAATGACAGTCTTCAGAGATCTTTACAACAGTTTTCCCAATAACTCAAGTACTTTAAGAGTATATTTTAAATTTAAATTGTGAAGGTTGAGAATAAATGCATAGGTTAAATGAAGAAGCAGTGTTGTTGTAGTAACTTAAAGGTGAGATGTAAGAACAGAAAAGGTTTGTGAGAGCTGGTTGGTAGAGCAATGGACAATGGGAAAAAGAGTTATTGGGGAAAGGGGAGATGCATGTTAGTTGTAAAGGGAGCAGCATATCTAGGACTTCAACCTTTAACAGCAGGGGTGGGGGTAAGTTATGAAGATGCTAGAGTCATTTCAAGAAGCCGCTGTAGTTGGCGTAAGTAAGTGTGAAGCTTTAATTGCAAGAAAGCAGATGCTCACAGGTCTATATTAGGAGTTTGAATGCACAGGTGTCCGATTGCCATAACATCGAACTGGGAAGTTCGAAATGTGAAAATAGCGAATCCGCGGAACATCAAATTTTTTTCCCAGGGCAAAAAAATTGGGGGGGGTTGTTTCTGTGGCTTTGCTATTTCCTCCACTGTGGTGCGATCTTGGAGTTCGTATATTTAAGTAGGGGGGTGTGGGGGTTGTGGGGGCAAAGCCCCCCACATTAGGAACAGTTTGTAGTGTACGTGTGTTTTTTGTTTTTGTGCCGGAACAGCGATTTTTTTCTCTGGGAAAAAATCGCTGTTCTATGTGTTCGAAATTCTTGCATTTCAAACGTCTGGGTTCGATATTCACGTAGTCGAACTTATTGCAGTTCGACTACGTGATATAAACCCAATGCTCACAGCACTGAAATGGGGCACCAAAAGCTGCAGAAATGTTGAAATGGAGGTATTAAGGTTTGTATCAAAGGAGTAAATGGGCAATGGGCATAGCATTCTAAGATGTCAGTTTCTATAGAGTCCTTCAGAAGGGCAGTCCAGAAGGGCGATGAGGTTTTGATTTTCATCAAGTTAGAAATATTATTCATTTAATGTGTACATATCTATCTATATGTATATTGTCTTGTATTTATTTGTATATTTATTTGTGTCCTTTATGCATGAATCCTTTTATGTATGCATGTATGTCAGTGAGGCTCATTTACATTGTAAGGTTTACCAGTACTTGGCATTTGCCAACTGTGGCCCCTCTCATGATGGAACTGCACTGTGAGCTTTGTTTTCATATCCTACAGACTTTGTGCACTGACCATCCTAGTCACATGCATGTACATTATAAGAATACTTTTTTTTTCTTACCTTGATAGACTCATTATGTAACCATATACGCATGAACTATGTGTAGAGGTATTTAAAATTTAGTGTGTTATGCATGTAAACTTTGTTATATGTAAACCTACAAGTTGTGCAGTACAGTGCAGAGCCCTTCATTTAACAGAATCTTGTGCAATTTAAGCAAGTGCATAACTGTATACAAGGTCATATCTACACATTGCAAATGTGTCTCACGTACACATAGAGCTAGGTGTTGTATTTTGATGGTCATATATGTACACTGGAAGCCAGGTTGTGTACATTCTCTGTGAATGTCATGCTGTGTGTATAACAATACAGCATATATTGATTTGCTTTACTATGAGTGCTGTTTATTGTGAATCCTTGTTGTCTCTCTGTCTGTTTATTTCTCTCACTTGCCATTGATACACTTCTAAGACATTACTGCATTGCATGTTAAGTAACAATTGCAAACCCATTGTCTTTAATAGTGTGGCAGCTATCACACTATAACAACATAATTTCACTGCTACAGTAAATTAGCTAAATGTGGCGTCATAAATACATAATATGGCCTTATGGGACTTGGTAAATGTGGCAAAGATTTCACTTGTGAAAGCATAATGACAGTCAAATTAATACTGTTATTGATCATGGTCACGCAATGCTGACTCACCTTCACTGTGACTTGGACATGAATGCTGGATACAATGACATGTCAGCAATATTAGTGCCACACAGCATTCCTTGGGGGATTATGCCACTAAACTTTGAAAAACACATAGGGATTTCTGGTAGTTTTGAGCAGTCAGTTCCTAAGACTGAATTATTCGTACTGGCATCAATGTGAATGCCTCCATCAGGTATAGGTAGGGGTCCCCTTCAAAATATCTAAAATCCATAACATCTAATTTCATAACATTGAGACCAGAACATCTAAAACCCAAAACATCTAAAATCCATAACATCGAATTTCATAACATCTAACAGTACAAAGCACATGAAAATAACATCCCCGCCACATATAATGACATAAGTTGTTTGTCTTTTTGGCTTTTGCCGGTTAGGGGTTGCCACAGCGGAACTCCGGTGGGCTAATGATTGGCAGCCGATTTTTATGGTGCCGAGTTGCCAGCCCAACACCAAACTACCAAACACACTTTTTACTACATTTCTGCAGGGGGGATTGATACAGTGGGATTAGAAAATTAACTTTTTCCCACTGTAGTGCAATCTTGGTATATTTAATTTACGGGGGATGTGGGGTGCAGAGGGGCTTACCCCCCCCCCCTGCAGAAATGTAGTAAAAATTGTGTTTGGTAGTTTGCTGTCATTATATGTGGAGGGCATGTTATTTTCTTGTGATTTGTAGTGTTAGTTGTTATGAAATTCGATGTTATGGGTTTTAGATGTTTTGGGGTTTAGATGTTCTGGTCTGACTGTTCTGAAATTAGATGTTATGGGTTTTAGTTGGTTCAAAGTAGACCCATAGGTAGATGTCATTCCCATCATATTCCCCTTACCTGCATATTCCCTATTTGTTAGTGAAATGATTACCTGCAGAATGATCAGGCGATGGAAGACCAAGTATTCTACATGGTTTTGCATGACAAATTGCACCTATATATACAGAGAGAGACGTGTATGTGTGAGTGTGTGTGTGTGTGTGTGTGTGTGTGTGTGTGTGTGTGTGTGTGTGTGTGCGTGTGTGTGTGTGTGTGTGTGTGTGTGTGTGTGTGGTATGTGTGTGTGTGTGTGTGTGTGTGTGTGTGTGTGTGTGTGTGTGTGTGTGTGTGTGTGTGTGTGTGTGTGTGTGTGTGTGTGTGTGTGTGTGTGTGTGTGTGTGTGCGTGTGTGTGTGTGTGTGTGTGTGTGTGTGTGTGTGTGTGTGTGTGTGTGTGTGTGTGTGTGTGTGTGTGTGTGTGTGTGTGTGTGTGTGTGTGTGTGTGTGTGTGTGTGTGTGTGTGTGTGTGTGTGCATTTGTGTGTGTGTGTGTGTGTGTGTGTGCGTGCGTGTGTGTGTGTGTGTGTGTGTGTGTGTGTGTGTGTGTGTGTGTGTGCATGTATGCTATGTAATGATAGCTACTATTTTCTAAACTGTTATACATGTTCTGTACAGCCATCTGTATAGTGAAATCATCCTACAGTCTTGCTGAATATCTTATTGTGGTGTACCCTGCTTTTACACCATCTCACCAGACAACAAGGAAACATAGGCTGTATTTTAATGTATCCATGGAGAAAGATAAGTTAGGAAAAAAAAAACCTGTGTGCACAGGTCCAAGGATAAAATAGCATCCACTCCTGGTGTAGACACTGGTGCCGGCCAGGACTGGAAAAATGTAGTATATAATCCTTAGGACACGGGCACATTCCTACCATAGTTTAGGCCAGGCTCATGGAGATGGTGGCTCCCCAGTGGTAGATGGATGAAGCCCACAGGAACATATAAATTGACAAGCCAAGAAAAGGTATAGAGATGATGAGGTGGACAGCTGAGGATAAGGAAGAAATAATGTATTGTTACTGTTATTTAAGAACCCAGAATTTCCAGTCACAGCATATGTAGCAAAAATTAAAAAAAAAATCTGAAGGAAAAATACTTGCACAATAAAAGCTGTCAAAGGCTACTGATAAAATTTAAACTTCTCAATGCAGCAGATCAATGAAAAACATTGTTTAGATGAAGAAACGTTGGAGCTGATAGAAAAAGAAGTGGCAGATAAAGCAAGAAAAGATAAAAGAACAAAAAACGGGAGTTTTTAAAAGGTTTAAAAAAAGAATCATGGACTTGGGAGAGAAGTATATCTGATGTGGTGTGATTTATTCAAAGAAGAAAGCCAAGCTACACACTAATTAATGCAAAAAGAACAGCTCCAAATATATTTGAATAGAAATACAGACAAAGGCACTAAGATATGAAAAATGTTACATTAGGATAACAAAGCTGTAATGTAAAAAAAAAGACAGATTAATGAGGTAGAAGTTAAAGAAACAGAAGATTAAGTGATAGACCTTTTGTAAAGTGAAGGGTTTAATGGGGAAACTCTGACACAGCCAGCATCACAATATGATGACATCTGGGTCCTGCACACAGGAACATTCTTTGGAGTGGAATGTATCTGAAAACAGTATGCTATAGGGTGATTCTGGAGCCTTCTGTAGGACACTCACATAAAAGCAAGGGAAGGAACTGGAAACAGTAGCAAGTCTGATACAGATAATGTTGCAGCATGGACTATGGGATTTGGGACCTTATGTCGACAGTGACCTAATTTTGACCATCATGTGTCTAATGTAAAATAGTTCTTACTTATATTGCACAGTTTATAGAAAAAGGGATTGTGTCTAGATCTAAGAATGTCACTGTCCCCCTTTACTCAGCCCTCAGTAGGCCAATCATTGAATATAGTACCCCCATTGGCATGTATCTGTCCAGACACATCTGGCAAATGGAATGTCCCCAGGGATACCTTACTAAAAAGATACAAAGTGTGAACAACATGTCCTACATGGACTGACTCAAAGCCCTTGGACTAATAAAAGGTGGCCTGTGTCTGTCATGCAAGGCATCCTCCAACCCAAACTGCTTCTGCTACATCAACAGAACAGTTTGGAGGAACAGTTAAATCCTGCAGATGATACTGCTGCTCTAGAACAGACTCCCCATCCACATAAAACAAAGCTCATCCCAGAGCATATTCAAGTGAAACTTGAATCTATGGATGGGAAACAAACTTAACCCAAAATGCCCCCTGTACTGCTAATGGACAGCTGTAGCTCCTAAATGCTTTATCTCATGCATGTGTATCCTAAATTATCTATGGTATGATCCCAGTTATTGTCAGTATGGGTAATATAAAATTATCAATCACGGGATGTGTAAAGCCAGTCTCTAACCAAATGGAATAGATTAATCTGAGCACAAACAGGGAAACTGGCAAGATTTAAAATGACCCTCGAGGACAGCTAACCTAGTTCTTACCTATGAACTTGTAACCAGAAGAGAAGGAAAGAAAAGTCCACATGTATTGTGGAAAGTACAGAGATTGTTTGTAACAACCTCATGTTGAGCAAGATTTGATGCAGGAATGGTTAAGGAGAGGTGAACTGAAATCAAATGATGAAGGGTAAAACAGTGGTACCCCCAGACACCTGGCTACCTATAACCTGGTTCACACAGTCCATTGAAAAAGTGGAAGAAATAATCAAGTGCAAGGCCAATAAAACAGAATGGGAAACAGCTGCACTTCTTGTCACTGGGAGTGGGACACCTATTCCTGATGGTCTTATACAGAAAGACACAATAATGTGGCAAAGTTGTTGCGTTGGTGATTGGTGCATATGGTTACCTGTCTGACTGTGAGCTCATGGTGCACAACAGTCATAAGCAGACAACCTCTGTTCTCTATGTAGTTCATATCTATTGTAACCAGTCTTGGTATTCATCAGGCTCCTTTCTTGCTGTACAATGTGTAGCATTTTGCAACAGCTGATGTTGCATCAGGAATTGTGCCTAAAAGACAGCTGTTGCCATGAAATTAGGCATTTTGTTTTAGCAGTTTCTTTAAGTATGGCATTGTGTGCTGATTTTTCTGGGTAGGATAATCCAGGTTTTACTCCAACTAATGGTGGCAGGACATATTTTATGGAATACCATATAGTCTCCGGGATATTACATTAGACTAGTACCTTTCTTCATCTGCATACATTGCATTGTTTTTTTGTTTTTTTTTTAGAATAATCAATCAGCAACAAAAGGTGCAACTTTGGCATTACTCCTTGCATCAGGTAAAAATTGTTCTGTTCACTCACCCTTGAATAAAACATGCACTCTCTTGCCTAATCTCATCAGAACATTAGCTGTAAGAGAGAGAGAGAGCCCCTGTGACACACAGAGATGCATTTGTTGGCTAAAATTAATCTTCATGCAATCAGACATTTGGATATTTATAAACTACAGCAGTCGCACCTGTTGCAGACTCCATTTTCTTCTGTTCTCCTGATCAAAGTACACCTCCTAGAACAAATAGCACTTCACAAACCATTGTTTTTTATTTACAGCTGAGTTTTAATATAACATCATAATTGTGTTTTTAAGTGTGAAGACAGATTTCCTTTCAAATGTTTACACAATACCTCACATAACAAAAATGTTGTGTCTGTTATGATCAGTTGTTAAAATCTTTCTATATGTACTCTATCAAAAAGCAATAGTATGTATTTGTAAACCATATAGGTTTCAGACAGTGTCATCCTCATAACTGCACTTGCACAATCATACTGTCACCCAATATCGGTTAACCTCTTATGGTGTCACCCGCAGTTTCACCAGATTAGTAATATTTGTACTGCCCAAAAACTGTATATAGCATAGTATAGCTGTAAAGGACTTCTCATCTGCTGCAACATTTGCTGTGAGGAATAAAATAGGTATCAGTGAGCACACATATGCAGCTGTGACCTGAGAAAAAGATGAAATATCACATTGTCACCAAAAGTGCCCTTCACTGACATATGCCACATGAAGGTGAATCAGTTTTTATGTCACCTTTTCAGGATATTTGTTAATTACTAACTGGTTTACTATAACAATATCTAAACATGATAACGTCATTGTAATATTCATAGTATTTATCAAGATTGCTCATGCAATCAAAGGGATAAAACATAGCTGATTGTAATAATAAATATTGCCATTAGATGTCAGTACAATATTGCCATTAGATGTCAGTACAACTCCATCATATTTAAAGGAATTTATTTGCTATTTGTAGCTGGGGAAAAAGATTTAATATATAGCAAGCATCATTTCTTCATCATTTGAGTTAAAAGTATATGAGGCTGCACAACTGCAAAATTGCACTTGCATTGCCAGTATTATGCTTTAAACCTTTCACAGAGTACTGAATTTTAATGACCTCAGTAAAAAAATATGTGTTGATTGTTTTGTAAAGTGAAACATTTCATTGCCTTGGACTTAATGTCTTAAAGAAATTGCCTGCCATCTTTTCACTCATAATTATTTGATAACATTAAGAAGAGAAGTTTATATTCTACAGACTTTACTATTGCAACTCTATTTATAGCGATATTTATTTGGTTGTGCCAGTTCCACTGATCTGATATCCTTTTTTTAAATTAAATTTACAGTTAATGCTCTTTTTTGGGAAGCATTATCAGAAGATTGTGCATTGTTCAAGCAAATCACATTATTATGTGACATGATCATATATGCAAAGTAAGGGGTAATAACATTTGGGGAGGGTGAATGTGCAGAAATATTGCATGGCTAGACCGGTTTAGGTAAATAATATGAAATTAAACAGTCCGTGCACATATCTGTACAACAGCAATATTTACTAACCTGTAAAGGAAGGGGGGTAGACTAAAGTAAACTCTGCAAAACTTTTAAAATACTCTAAATGTAAAAATGTCCACATTTGACAGAAAGCCATGTTAAATAATGCAGCATGAATGCAGAATGTGGAGCAATGCATATACTGAACTATAAATGGAAAGTGGTGATGAAGGTTTCCAGGTTACACTATATCCTGTATTGTATAAACTTCTTAGGGGACACTTATGCCTGGCTTACAGAGCAATCTCCGAGCCAAACCTAATGAATCTGCTGCACATCTGTAAATCAAACAAGACTAGAGCTACCCATTCCAGGGACCTAAATATGGCATGTGACATGAATAGGACATGCTGGAGGGACAGATTTGTCTCCCAGTGACTGCCCCATGATTGGAATAGGCTGCCAATTCACAAAAAGCAGAGAACCTCTATGACACTGTTCAAAAGGTACCTGGACAAGTGGATGGAGCACCATAAATTCTTACCAGTGATAGTGCCCACAACCCTCCTGGACATGGGCAGTCATTACTAAATACAATCCTGTGTACTAGAGTGTCTATGGCATTACATTGAAATGAAACAGCTGGGCTTGAAATGACCTCTGGATTGATAGCCTGGAAACCTCCTATGATCCTATGAGGCTAAAATTCACCTGTGTGAATCAAAACATACCTGAGCAGTTTTTTACTGCCTGAGTTTGCTGAATGCTGAAAGAGAATGCATTGTTAACAATACATTACATAAGTATGTCTCTGCAGATTAATGAAACATATACTAAAATTAATTACACAGTGTACAGTGCTTATTAGTTTGTGAAATGTTACGAAGTTTTGCATTATAGTTTCAGCATATAAATAAAATATTTTCTCTTTTTTTCCTTTCATACAGACTATTTCCTCAGGACTTTTAATGGGTTCATTCATATGATACACTGGATTTGTAAAGCAAAGTTTAAATTTATTTCATCAGTTATGTATTAATTTCTTTAAAAAATATACATATATATCATCCGTTTCAGATGCATAATGAATTCAGTACGGCATACATACTAAGACTGAGTGAGCAATCCTCTTACCACAGCATTTGGCTTCTGTAAAAGTTATTGTATTTGTTTAACAATATGCATTGCTTCTAGAAGTATAACGTACATGAACATGATTAATCAATAGTAATCCATTGCTTCAGAGGTAAGTCTGTGCCAAGATGACCTCGAAGAAGCTCAGCCATATCACCAAGTACTGCTAGGACACTGAAAATTCCCCATAAAGCAGATTTTCATATATATTCTAAGTGAAAATTTGTGATAATCCATCTAGTTATCTAGACTGCTTTTAAAAGTTGATAGGACAATAATCCATTGGATATGTAAAGCAGCCTATTTCAAAAATGGGGGATATGCTGGGTTGGTACTTGTCACATCATTTGGAGTAGTCAGTGTGGTAAAGATCTTTAGAACAGGTGTTTGCTTTTATATTTATCTACTTTGGACTTTATGGAAATACTGCAAAGGATAAGTTGTGCAAGGCATAAGGTGATGGTGGTCAAATCAGAGCCTGTTATCAACATAGGTATCCGAGAACCTAATGGCAATGTTGGATTTAAGTGAAAAAGTGCATATATGGCAAACACCAAAGCAGCCTGATTTGCTAAAGGAAACTATGCTGCATTTCTAGGAAGTAAGAGTAGGCCTATGATTAAGGCAGCAAGCATTTCTTTATTCGAATATCAGAATATGATTTCATTACTGTTTGCAATCTGCAATCAGCAGCAAGCGTGGATAGCCATAATCCATTAATTGCAGCTCTCATGCCAGAGACCTATTTACCAAAGAAGTCTGGGCCTAGGGCAAAGCCATGTGTGATGTTCTGGTGATGATGGTTTTCTGTCCATAGCAAGCACTTCTGTCTTTAATGATATGGGTCTTGTCAGATAGCAAAATACTTAACCAGCAAATAATGAATGGGTTATTGTTAAGTTTGGAAGTTTGTTGATAATCACAGTAAGGGTGGATAGTTGTGAAGGTATTAGAAAGATACAAGTAAGCAGTGTGAAGTTTATGCTCCATTTTTATTGTCATAATAACCATTCCAAACAAATAAGCCTGATTGTGCAGGCATGATTTGCCTTTTATAAAGCCAGACTGGCATGGGTGTGTGTCTATGGCTAGAAGGCCATCTATATCATCATTTATTTATTCAGCTATAATGATTTCTATCACCTTGCAAATAATAAAATAATACTAATGACCTGTAAATCCCAGTGTCTGTATACTGGCCACCATATAGAACAACAACACCAACAGCAACATCCACAACTACAACCTTCTCTTCATATCATAAGAATGTAGCCAGTGAAAAGAATTGGGTTGAAGAGTTCATGGAGATTATCTAGAGGGGACATTATCATGAACTATGGAAATAGTATTCTTTAATATTGGAAAGTGCCAAAAGGACTTTCTCCAAAGTGATTTCAGGAGGGAAGGTGTGAGGTGAATGGGGTGACATATTAGAGGGTAGATGGGGTAAGGCTGGAAGAGAATTTGCTCACAAGAATATTAACAATGTCCTTTTCATCTTAGAAGAAGGTACCACTTGATGTAAGTTAATTACAGAGTTGTTAGTTACTTCTACGAACATTAAAACATTTTAAGAAGGCGTTATGGTTGTCATGTGTTTTATTTGCTAACCTGGTTTCTAGGTAGATTTCCTGCTAGTAAGTGTGATGGACTTGGCAGTTTTAAATCCTTTACATCATGATGAGGTAGACATTTGTATACATGATCGGGAGCTTTCTGTGTGGATTGTTGGTGTGGTAGTTCTACCGTATGGGTTTAGTTTTAAAGGTGCTTTTATGTTTATCTCTGAATTGTAGAAATGTTTCAATGCTTCTGTTAAAGAGTACTAATGCTCAGTGGAGTAGGTAACAACCTCAGGAACAAGGTTTGCTGGGAACTTCTGCCATTTCTGATTAATAATAAGATATGTAAAAAGTTAGCAATTGGTTTTGGAGTAATTTCTGACTGCAGGGAATTTATTAGAGGGCCGTAAGGCACGATTTTAGGGAGAGGCTTGCAGTGCGATCGTCAGATTGACTAAGAAAGGTTTAAGAAGTGGGATAATGCAACTGAGGTAAAATTTATTGGAGTATGGTCAGGATAATTAACACCTCTAGTAGGCATGTAGACAATCTGGTCAAGTGTATTGACATTTACAAAATACCAACATCTCTGGGTGTATGTTCTTGTTTTGAGTTTATATCTGCTAGTTTGTATGTGAATAGATTAACTCAGGCATTTTTATCTGATACTAAATTCCCAGTTTAATAAAAAAAAGAATGCTGAGATTGCAATAAAGATATTTATTGATATGAAATGCTGTGTCTGATTTCATTATGTTTAGAGCCATGGATGGCAGTGGTGTGCGACTCAAGCTAATAGCTAAGACAAGGTATAACGTTACAATAGTAGAGGGAATGTTATTTTGGTTAATAGAGTAATGCAAGTGGCCATCACTGACACAACGTTGATTAAAATGGAAGGAATTTTTAAGTTTAACCTTGGCAAAAACTAACGTCATCCTACAACAGAACCAAATTGCTTTGCACATAACTCTCAACCGTACCTGGTTTCACAGAATGTCTCTGATTCTGCTTCCCATTTCAAGAGCGTTCCTAACAAAATTTGTTTATTTATGCTGAATCATTATGGACTGCAGTCACTAAATGATGACAGCTATTTGAGTTTCATATTTCATATCATTTAAAAAATGCATGATAGTACAACACCTGTTATTCTACGAACTTACTAAGTGTATTAGATCACAATTTAGAATTCATTCCTCATTCTGTATCCTTTTGTCCCCCTTTATTTTTTAGCTTTGTCTCTGATTCTTGCACTGTGAGGTTGATAAGCATGGCTTTGCAAAAGAGGCAAACTGATTTACAGCAGAGCATGCTGGGAATCCCAAGTGGGGAGTTACTGCTGCTGCTTTCATAAAACAGACTGTGCTGACACTGAAGTAACCAATGAGTGGAATTCCGGGACTGATTCCGCGTGGAACAGGTAGCCTCCTTTCATCTCTTAGTATTTTAAGAATAAATCAGGCCGGGTAACATTCTCTCAAAATGGCAGTTGTTTTCTGCAAGCTTTCAAGAAAGAAATGAAAAACAGCTACGAGTGTGCCTAGTGTGTGTGTGTGTGTGTGTGTGTGTGTGTGCGTATATATATATATATATATATATATATATATATATATACACACACACACACACACACACACACACACACATATATATACAGTGTGTGTGTGTGTTTATATATATATATATATCTATATATATATATATATATATATGTATGTGTGTGTGTGTGTGTGTGTGTGTGTGTGTGTGTGTTTGTGTGTGTGTATCCAGAAAAAGAACAACTATAGGGAATTGTGGGAAGGTGCATAAGCTGTTAGCCTCTATAATTTTGGCACATTCAGAAATCACACATGTAAAATTCCACAAATATCAGAATGCCCTAAAGTTTTGTAGCATGGAATAATGTAGCATGTGACATATACCAAAAATGGCCTCACTGGACCAGCAGTGAACTGCACCACAAAGTGTCCATGGTGTCAATGTAGTCTAAGAAGAACATGCGATAACAGTGGGTTCCAGATCAGTTGGCTGTAAATTTCCTTAAAGACTCTTATCTTTGGGACACTGAAGCATTCATCGATGGTCTGGACAAAGTATCCAAGTCCAAGTAGGTATACTTCATTCCTCTGTTTTTGGGGGCTTTACAAGGCAATGAATCTGCTTAAGTAGTTATAGGTTGCCACTGAGCTGTTTCTAGCAGATGGGGAGAATTATTCATACTTGCAGAAGAGAGATCTTTCATTTTTTTCTCTGCTGGAGACTTGTTTGGGAAAGAAGACAGACCCACTTTCAGCCTTCCTTTTATCTTGAGCAACTGTTGAGATTTCCATGTTACATAACTCTGCTCCATGAAGATCCAGCTGCTGTTTGAACCAGAAGAAGAGTTACTAATAAAACTAATGAGATCCTGTAGTTATCAAAAGTTGTTATTTGGCCATTCATCGAGAAAGCAAACATTGCAGAGAAATTTAGCTGGCATTGTTAGCCCATCTCTCTCAATTTTCTAATATAGGGAACAATAGCCTTTCTTTTGTTAAACAGGAAGTTGCTGTCCTCGGTGCCAAAATGAACTCTAGAGCCTGCAATAAGCAGACCATTACCAAGCTCCTTGCCCTTCTGAAATACTGTCTTCCTGCCACTGAAATCTAAAACCAGCACAGTAAAGTGCTTAGGTACATTATTTGTCCATGATCTGGAGGCATTTCTGTGTGCCTATTCAGCTGTGAGCTGCTGTGATTGCATTAGCTAGGTCTTTTTGAATTAATTCTACCAGCTTATCTCCCTCCTTGCTTTCAGGCATACCTGTAATTCCACAGTTGTACCTGTGACTCCTGTTCTTCATGTCATCTAACTTAAGTTCAGGCTGATGTGCTCTTAATTCGACACCTGATATTTGTGTCATTTGAGAGGTGACAATATCCCTCTGCTGATTTAAGTCCTGTTGTTGCATTACCAGTGAGACAAACAGAGCCTGAAGCTGATAAACTTGTTTCCAATAGATTCCTTGGTGAGGGCTCATGTGTTCACGAAAATAGTGGGCTTATGATCACTCTTCTGAAAGTGGATTCATGATTTAATTCCAAGAAAAATTTTTTTTATCTAGTTGTATTATGGAAGTTATATGTCTACCTGGCTAAGGAAATCTTATCCTGTCAGTATCAGAGTTTAGAACAGGGAGAATTTTTCGAGTTATTGCACTGTGTCATGTAGCACCACATGCACCATAGATGCTACATTCAAAATTGCTTGGTGGAGTTCATCTACATATCTGTCCCCTTGAAATGTGTGTGTCAACAATTTAGTTTTCGCCCTGATGGCCTACACTTAAAATGGTAAAAATACTGATATAAAAGAACAAAAATGCCTGGATCTGAGATCACTGGGGAAAGGAAAACAAAGACTAGATGAAAATTTAAACTTACATTAATGACCATAGTCCGAGAAAGGATAGCAAAGATAACATCTAGGGACACAGAGACATTTCAGAAAACCTGTCTTCCTATGCATGATTATGTGTACACTTCCCTTCAACCCCTGGTATCATTCCCATCCATGGTCACATGCACAATCTGCCCCCACCCTACCTGAGGTACCATTCAGAATTTCTCTGAGAAAAACTCCTAAGTGATACATTGGCAAGCTTCAAATCCCTACCAAACCTAGTTAACTCTATTAAATATGTGGAACCAAAGACCACTGACTGTACCAGCATACAGTCAGCCTAGGGCAAACCAACCACTCCCCAGTGGAACTTTAAAATCAACAAGCTTTACAATACAAGGAAGAAAATTTGGGCTAAAGGTAAAAAGAGTAATTCACAGAATAATAGAACCCTTGTTGGTAAATTAAACAAGCAACTCAGGTGCTTAATTCAATCTACCAAAGCCAAGTTTGAGGCAGAAAAAAGCAACTCAAGCAAAGAACAAATCAAAGGCCTTTTTTTGATTTTGTTTACAATCGTGGATCTATGTTCGGCTAAAAGATACTAGAAAACTCAAACTGAGAAACATCAAAAGTAAAACAGTGAAAGGGACAATTATCGAACCACTGCACCGTAGAAAAAATACATCAAATGGCCATATCTGGTTTGCCAGAAAACCACAAATTTTATGAGATACAGACCAAAAATGTGAGGAAAAAATCCAGACATTTTGTGAAATTCTAGACAACTGAGAGCTATGAGGGGCAGACTTTCAACAGACTAAGACAGTTACAGACCCTTAAGTCTCACCAGTCTCATATGCATTGCAAAGACTTATCATGGAATTAATCAATAATGACATAGGGACCCCCCAAAACTGGACTGAGTTTTTTTATCAAAAGTTATGTTTATTCAACCAGGTCAACCTTTTTTTTTTAAAAGATCACCAAACCAACAGACTAAGGTAAAATGGTGCACACCACTTACCTTGACATGGCCGCAGCCTTTGACACAACCCCCTCCCTCAGAAATGGTAAAAAACTTCATAAACTAGGAAAAAAACTCCTAATCCTGGCTTATCAAATGGATACCAGCTTGTAGGAAATTAAAATGGGGAAGCTACCTCCACAAAAAGACTAGTCACCCAGGTTGAGTATCCTGGGATCTCTTTTATTTGGCATCTACTTGTCAGATGTGAAAGCTAATACCAAAGGATTCTAGCAGATGACTCCAAGCTAGGAGTAGTTACCAAATTCCCAAAAGACTCGGCCATTGTACAATAAGACTTGTCCCATGCAAACAAATGGTGACAGACTCATGAACTGAAGCTAAATGGGAAAAAATGCATTATCATTTCCTTTGTGAAATCAATTACCCTATGAACTACTCCAGTGACAATACACCCTAAATATGGATGCAGTACTTTGAGATTTGGAAACTTATATGGACAGTGACATAATTTTTGATCAATATAAGTCCACTGCTGTAAGGCAATCCTTCTATATTGTACAACTCATATCTACAAGAGGAATACTTCTAGGTCCAGAGAAGTCATTGTCACCCTTTTCTTAGCCCTCATTATGGAATCATTGAATTAAATGCCTCTTTTGTCATGTATGTGTACAGGCATATGCAATAACTGGAATGCCTGGAGATACCATACAAAAAGGATAAAGGCTTAAACAATATGTCCTACATGGACCTACATGGACAGAATGAAAAGCCCTATCTCTAAGCTTAGACTCTTTCAGATTGCTAATAAGTGACCTGTATCTTGCAAACAAGGCATTCTCTGACCCATTACTGATGGACTTACTTAAGATCAGTAAGACAAATGGTATCAGATATACTCAATCCAGGGACCTAAATGTCTCCTACAACATAAATAGAATGGTATGGAGAGACAGGTATGTCTTTCAGAAGATACCACTGCTCTGGAACAGATCCCCAAATTATATAAAATAAAGCTTATCTCTTCCCTCAATGAAATATAACATGGATCAATGGATGTGAAACAGAAAATAAACCCCAGGACTGTCCCCTTGTACTATTAATGATAAGAGGAACCCCTTAATGGCTTTATCCTACACTTGGATACCCTCCAAATAACTATAGTATGACCCTAGTAATAATGAGGAAAGTAATATATAAATATAGATCTTGAAATGGGTAAGAAGAATCTAAACACCAAATGGGACAGGTTAATTTAAGCATGAAATCAGGTAATTGGCTAGGCTTAAAATTGCCTGTAATGACAGCTTAGTACTAACTTAGAAACTTAAAAAACAATATCACAGAACTTAAGGATTCCAAATAAACAAATCTTCTCCATTTGTATGATGAAGTTTCAAAATTTGTATGTATAGCATCACTCCAGATGTTGACATGGCAAATCACTTCATAAAGAAATTCTGTACTCATCTAGAAAATAAATATAAAATAAAAATATAAAATATAAAATACATATAAATATAAATATTTCAGTCCTAATCAGAACTAAGTTTAACTGGAAAATCAAGAGCAAATGATCCTGATGATCTGGAAGTATACATAAACTTAACTTTTAAAGAAAAAAATATTTCTTAAAGCCCACAAGTTCTCTAAAGACCCTCAGACAAATGGAAACATCAGAAAGTGACAAAAATGTGAAAAAATACCATCAGGAAAATGAAGGCAGTGAGATAGCTTGCATTGTAACCTGACGCGAAGTGAAGGATAACTACAAATCTTTCTTTAGCTATGTTGGGAAAATAAGAAATAACACCCAGCTATACTCAGAACATATTTATAATGGCACCACCTACTGTACAGTCATCTAGATAGTCATATTATGCTGTTAATGTTTGAAGTAAGATACAATCTCCCATTTTTGCTGAATAACAGACTAGTGCATTAAGCTTTATAATATAAGTTTCTGATTACTAATTTAGTTACACTCATCTTTTTTTATAAAATATACTGTTTTATATTAAGTTCTTGTTTCAAGGATATCTAGTTAGGGTGCCTCATTTTAACATGCCATAAATGCAACATTTGTTATGTATACAGATTAGCAGTGCCAAACTGGATGCAACATAACTCCTCAATTAATGCAAAATACTTACTTTCACTCTACTGTCTATAGAAAAAAGTCAGTATAGTAGAATCTGTGATGTTTCTGTTTTATGATGGTATATTCATGTGATTTTATACAACTTTTTATTAATTGTAAATCAAAGATTGCAAATAATTATTTAAAGATAAATAGAACAAAAATACTATTTACAGATGCCCACAACAAAATCAAATATAGAAAACTAAATCATTAAAATTTATCAAGTAAATCATTTAATTCTGACCAAAATCTAAACTGGTGAGTAATATTCAAAGTTCTCATTTTGGCAGTCGGCAGTTCTTTATTACAGACATTGTTTTGCTAAATTAATGAATTCAGTAAAGGAAAAAGTAGTTTTACATTGCCATTGCTTTCTGATTATGTTTCTTGCTATAGCTAAAATGGAACAAAGGAGAGGCACCTGCACCCTAGGAATGGAATTCGGAACTGGAGCATTAAATAAGATCTAGGAGTTAGAAATGATACAATTATTTGTCCCCAAAGTTAGGGTAAAATTTCTAAACTCAACCCCAAAAGGAGTTACTATTTCCCAATCCAATATCGTATGAAACTTTATTACACCTCCAGCAATTAATTTTTCCAACGTTATATATTAAAGCCACTTTTTGTGGAGTTAAAAAAATGCTCTGTGAGGAAATCTGCGCATATATATTTTTCAATAAAGAAAAGTAGATTTTCGCTCAGATTTAAGAATTAAGCATTTATCTTTATAAGAAAAGGCCTTCTCATTAATCTTAGTTGAGTAATTCCAAAATAAAGAATATGTGGAACTAAACTCTTCTCTTATTATTTTATAATTGTTGATATATATGATTTATTCTTATTTGAGTTACCATTGATTCTGAAAAAAATCAAGTATCTTTGCAATAGGTTTTGTTTGAAAATCCATGGAAATGTTGATTTTATCACTGACATATGTTTTACAAGATTGCATAGTCATCGAATTATTATTTTCTAAACAATGTCTTACAAGAAGATAGTCTGTATTATGTGATTTAGTTCCAATTATTAAATATTCCCAAACAACCCACAGTATTTGATATAGGGAACAATAACAACAATAAATCTTTAACTATATAATTAGAATTCACGAATCTTTTAAAATGTATAAGGATGTAATCAGTGAAGGTAGAAGAATAGTATTTTACTTTTTACTTTTTATTTAAACATAAGTCATTCAAGATCCATTAAATGTATTAATTTGAAATTTAGAGAATGATTCTACAACATAGCTGTTATTATTTATTAATTTCTCATGAATGGATTTCCAAATAGATTGGTAAGAGGAATTTAACCATAGAGATATTAAATTGAGAATTATGGATTTAGCATATTGTCAAAGGAAAAAACTTCAAAGACCAATTCACATAAGGTTCAGGTTAGGCACCCTTTATTACTTGCAGCAAGGAGACAAAACATGCAGATACAGGTTTTTGTCTGAAAACTAGTGAGCAGTATGCTACTTTTATACAGTTCTTTCCATGTTACACCAAAATGTTGCTTCTATTGCTGACATAGTTAGACACAGCTTTCTGTATTGTTTTACAGAAAATGTTACTTAGATTTCCTGCTGACATGTTCAGATTTAAAACTCACTATGTGTTACATAGAAAATGTTACTTGCATTTCCTGCTGAAATGACGATTATAAAAAACATTTCAGAAAAACAACCTGACCTTGGGGCTTTATTTTTAGCCCATTGCAAACTTTCTATTCTTCAATTGTGCAGTTCTAATATATATGTGTTACATTTCAAGGTACATTCCTAGCTTAGGTATAAGTAATGCTGACTATGGTTTATACTTTCAAGCAGCCTTTGTTTTTATTATCAATAGCTTCATCAGCTATGTACTTTCTCAAGGCATAAGCAGAAAATCAATAACTATTTGTTAAGTCTCATGACACTAGTAGAAATGAAACACTTATTATTTTCATGACATTAGCAGAAATCAAATGCTTTCCTGTTAATTTCCAAAGCATAAGCAGATCATAGCTGTACATATTTTCTGACATAACAGGATTTGAATGTTTCTAGTAACTGCAGATTCACACAGTGTGAACAGAATAAATGTAATAACCCTTTTTAAACCTCAAATGCACTAAGCATGCATATTTTTAATACATATTTTTATAATACATATAATTCAACATTTGGAAAACTTAATCCACATTCTTGCCAACTTTTAACATAGTAGTCAAAGGATATTCTTGGTTTATTGGGAAACCAGAGAATGTTAAGAAGAGTAGAATTTACTGTCTTAAAGATTTTTTAGGAGGGAGAATAATTAGTGATTGCAGGTAGAAAAGTATTTTTGGTGGGGTTATTATTTTTATTAAAGTAAGTCTATCTTCCATTGTAAATGTTCCAACTGATAATTATTAACAGTGTCTATTAAATTATAATTTACTGCTATTGAGTCTTTTACAGTGGATTTAATTATAATTCTAATGCCAAGATAATTGATTTGTGAATTGTCCCAAATAAAATTCTAATAGTTTCTTAAATAATTATTAACTTTTTTATTAATAAGAAAAGCTTTGCTTTTATTAGGGAAAAACATTAAACCTGACACTTTTTCAAAGTAATTAATAGACTTATTTAAATTTTCTATTGAAGCTGCAACATCACTATTTGTTATTAAAATGTCAACTGAAAATAATTGAATTTTACAACAATAACTTTCATCTATTGAGAATCCCTGAATTTTGCTATTAGATCTAATAAAGTTTGTGAAAAAGGTTAAATTGCTAGAGCAAATAATAGAGGTGACAAGGGACAACCCTGTTTTGTACATTTTAATATTTTAAACAGATAGAAAGAAAAGAGTCACTTTTAAAAAAGAGAATAAGTTACTATATAGATTATTTTTTAGGTTTATAAAATCTAGGGAAAATTTATATTGTTTAAGTGCTTTGAAAAACTAATTCCAACCGATGGAATCAAAAGCCTTATTTATATCTAGACTTATAATACTTAGTCCCTTTTGTTTTTTATTAGCCAGATCTATTAAAGTGCTTAAGCCTAACAATTTTATCCTGAACTTTTCTATGTATTATAAAACTAGTCGGATCATCATTTACTAATCTTGGCATAATAAGGTTCAATCGTTTGGTAAGAATCGACATAACTATTTTTTTAATCAAGATTTAATAATGAAATAAGATTGTAAGAAGATCATAAGTTATAATCTTTATTTGGTTTAAAGATATGTGATATCAGGGAATATTTCCAGTAGGGTGATAGTTGATATATTGTTTAACTTGTTCAAAAACTTTTGATAGGATATTTAATATACTATCCGGGAATAATTTGTATAATTCTGGGACTATGCCATCAATGCCAGGGGATTTATTAGGTTCAAGATTATTAATTTGATCTTTTAATTGCTGAAAAGAGAATGACTTATCAATTTTGGATCTTTGTGCTTTGTTTAATTTAAACCTTATATTGTCTTTCAAAAAGTCAGGGTTATGTTGTTGATTTCTAAATCTGTCTCTTTGTTATTAATCTCTTCATTATATTTCCTAAACCTTTCTGGTATGTTTTGTAAATCAGTTACTTTTATGTTTTGTCACCTTCTTAGGAAATGATTTCTTTAATATGATTAGTATTTATTTTTCTTAGATCTATCAGCCAACCTATATAAGCTTTTTGGGTTTATTGAGTATGTTTGTAATTGTAATTTCTCCATATTTTTTGATATTATATGGTGAAGTACTTCAAGACATTTCTGATTTAATATTTTAAACTCAGAATTTGCTTATCAGTCATAAGGTATTACATTTAATTTCAGTTTATCTATATTAGACTGCAAGGATGTCAACTCCTTATCCCAATCTTCTTTTTTTACACCTGTACCAATTTGTAATTCTTCCCTATAGATAAGCTTTTAAAGAATCCCAGAGAATTACTTCTCAAACATCTCCATTATTATTAATTTCAATCTATTGATCTAATTCTTTTAGACACCATTCCTTAAAGTCTTTAATTTTGCTATATAAGCAGGGATGCTCTGATAGTAAATCAAATTACTTTGATTTAATGTTAATGTAACTGTAATAGGATCGTGGTCAGATAAAGGACATGACATTATCAACACATCTTCAATTTTAGTAAATAAATTACTAGAAGTAAAAACTTTAAAATTGTTTGTCTTGGTGCCAAATCTATAAGAATAATGTATAAAGTTAAGACAGTTACTTGGTGTAATATCATAGGTATCTCTCAAATGTTGAGGATTAATAAAATGATCTAAGTGGTTAGCTACTGAGGATAGCTTAAGAACCATATCAATAGTTAATAATCAATTCACCTTTGTTGAATAATCTTTTAACATCAATCTATCTACATCTTCAGATAACAGATGCATTTTTTGTAAGAAAATTATGTAAGCTTTGTGCAATTTTAAATATTTGTCTAAGCTACTCCTCCTCAATGGATTATTAAGTCCATTGACATTTTAAGAGAGACCATTATATGTTGACATTCATAAAAACATGTAAATGGGTTGATTTAAAATGAATTAGCTTAAAATATATAACCAAGTACTAATAATTGTTGTTATAGATGGATACAAAAAAACACTAAAACAAAATTTCAAACTTATATACATTCAAACCTCCTATCATGAAATGGAAATTCCCTGATTTGATGATATAATCGTACAAATAACACATCAACCAACCCATACCAATGTCAACAAGCTAAACAATTGCTACTGCTTCTTAAATTAAACATATTATTAATTATAACTATTTAGATCACACTCAAGTCATGTTAAAAAGAAAAACAATATAAAGTATTAAATTGAGAAATATTAATATTTAAGATCATATAAATATAAATTTGAAAATGTTAACAATAAAGAATGCTACTATGTATTTCTGAATATATCAATAATATCCCAGAGATAATGCATTTCAAATTTCTCTATTTGATAAAGACATTTTATATAGTCATGTCTTGTAATTAAACCTACTATAGAAAACACTATAAATAACCTAGTGTTAGGCATTTATATGGAGGAAATAAATAAAACTGGCAACACCTACAGCACGTTAACCTATAGACATCATAACACTCATATATATCAAGATCACATACCATAAATCTTTTAAAATTAATTTAATAATGCACGCTATCTCAGATACTGTCAATACACATACCCCACCACAAACACAGTACTGTCAATGTTTGAAAATAATGTTAGAGAGAAGTAAAATAAAATAGCAAAGGGACTTATATGTAATAGTAATTACAACATACATACACTATTTCAGATACTATAGAAAAGGTATTTCTGGGGAAGTTCAACTGGGTTGGTAACCCTTTTTCAGTGGAGGCCCAGGGAGAAAAGTTCCATAGTACAATTTAACAATCACACAATCTTTATATATTAGTTACACATTAGTTATAGTGTAATCTTAGTTACAAGGTAGAAACAAATAATCTCTAAAGAATAACAGAATACAAGGTAAACCATAATGCATATAGAATAACATAATACAATATAGACAAAAATGCATCAGCTACTATTTGGAGAATAAGCTTTTCTACATAATATATATATAGTGCCATATAGATTACAAAGGATACATTTGGAGGGGTTAAGGCGATAAAGTGGCAAACAGAATGAATAGGGGAGAAAAGTGTTTATATATGAGTGTAAGAGTTATAGAAAGACGTGAACAGTTAGTAGAAAATATGGTGAAGATATGGAGAAGAGATGAAATGGGAGAAAAAAATGAAGGAGAGAAAGGTGTTTACATAGGATGGTGGGAGTTAGGCAAAGAGGGAGATAGAAAATGTGATCATCATCCTGGGGCTGTGCATGAGCAGAGCCAGTTGTTAATTAAGTGTGCCCTGAGAAGTTGTTTAACTTTGAATGGATTGGTGGTATTTCATATATGTCGAGGGATTGTATTCCATTTGCTTGATATATGATTAGAGTAAAGAGAATAACCAAAAATGTTGTTAGATTTTGCAACTTTTTATTGGAATTTATTGGAAGACCTTATGGTTCTATTATTGGAATAGAATTCTAATAGATTTTGAAATGCTGGGCACTTGTATGATTGATATATTATTGTATGTGTGGTCATGAGCTGATCGAGGGATAGGAGGTTGGGAAGTTTTAGCCAGTTTAGTTGATGAAGAACTGCACAGTAGTGCAATCTATGTGGTGAGTTTGTGGCAAATCTAGTGACTTTATTATAGCAGGTTTCAAGTTTAGCTAGGTCAGTTTTCTTAACTCTGGTGAAGACAGGTGATGCATACAGTACAGTAAACGGTAGGTGGGTCTTGGTGATAGCTTGCCTGATGGAGATAGTGAGATATGATTTGACTCTGCAGAGAGAGACAAGCTTTATATGGGTCATTTTTATGACTAGTACTAAGTGTTTATTGAACCTCAAGTTGTTGTCAATTGTGAGTCCAGTCAGTTTAGTGTGAGAGACAGGTTCAATTTTAGTGTTGTTTGCTAAATGGATGAGGAAGGAGGATGTAAGAGCAGGTGATTTTTTTTTTTTATTGGAAAAGAGCATTAACTGAGTTTTGTTGGGGTTAAGAATAAGTTAATAGTCAGAGAGCCAGGATTCTATGGCTGAGAAGGATTGTTGGGTTATTTGTTGGAGCTGTGGGAGAGAGGGTGCAGAACAGATGAACATGGAGTCATCTCTATATTGAATGTTAGTGGTAAGGTTAGTGGCAGAGTACAGTTTATTGGTGAAGATAGTAAAGAGGATAGGTCCTAGAACTGAACCCTGTGGGATGCCTACTGTGACAGGCAACAGGGAGGATAGATCACCTTGCCATATGACTGCTTGTTTTCAGTCAGATAGGTAATTGTGAAACTAGGAGAGGGTGGTTTGCTTTAGGTTAAAGAAGTGAGTTCACTGAGGGGTCTATGGTGGGAAATGGTATTGAATTATTTAGATTCTGGAGGAAACTAGTTATTCATTGTTTTTGAGTTGGTTGATTTTGTTAGTGAAACTTATAAGTGTGGTTGTGATAATATGACTGGATCTGAAGTCATGATGGGAGTTGGTAAGTAGGTTCTTGTATAGAATCTAATTCACAAGTGGAGTATGTGCACATTTTTCTAGAATTTTTGAAAGTGGGGATAGTATGGCAATTGGTTGGTAGTTTGAGAGGTCTGTTGTGGTGGCACCTTTATGGATAGGGGTAATATAGGAGATTATCCAGACCTTGGGAATATGTTGTTCTGAGATAGGTTGATTAAAAGAGAGATGGGGTAAGAGATAGCATTGGCTGCTAGTTTGAGATACTCTGTTGGGATTTGATCTGCTGCTAGAGATGTGGGCTTCAGTTTGTTGAGTATTTTTTTTCTTAGTGCTAGTTTGAATGGGTTTTACGATAAATGACTTAGAAGTTGCTTCTGCTTTTGTAGAAAGAGACAGAGGAGTATTGTTGTTATTTTTGATTACTGAAAGTATAGAGTTGGTAAAATAGGTATTAAACTCAGTGACTATGCTGTCAGTAGTATTTGTGGTGGTGGTGGGGTTTGGATTGATAATGATCTGAGATGATGAACTGTAATAGATGAAAAAATTGAATACCTGTAGGAAAGCTATTTAGGTAAAATAGAAAATGAAACCAACATTAATTTTCTTTATTATTTATTTATTTATTTTGCTATGTTTGTCCTTTAATTCTTTAACGTAATAAACGTTTCAATTTCAAAAAAGGGAAAATGGTACAAGTTTCATTAATACCTGGAAATTGGTTAGCTTTCAAACGCAGTTGCCATAGTAATTCAAGGTATTCCAAAAATAATGAAGCAGGTCCTCCTTGCATATTTTCACCCATTTGATCACTAACCCTGAACTTAAATTTATGACTGGAACAATGTTGGATGTGTCTGGCTAGTGTGTTCTCTGTTTTTGCTCTCTGAGTAGCATACAAGTGCTCATAGATCCTTTCTTTAAGTTTTCTATTCATTTTCCCAGTATAGAAAACTGGACAGGGTTATTGATCAAATGGGTGAAAATATGCAGAGAATAATATTATCATTCATAATCCTTTCAAGGTTTTTACGTGGGTATATGATAAGTAGTTTTAACATTTAATTTGTCTTACTTTTAACTTAGTTCTAGTATTTTTGAGTAACTAATTAGTTAATTGTAGTGCACTGATGTATTTGTCATGTGACTAAGTGGAACGAGTACTTAACATCATCACAAATTGTATTTTGGTATCTGAGGAAGCCCAGTCACAGTACTGGACAAAAAGCCCTTTATATAACTTATGGAATTTATTTTATTAAAACCTTTCTTGTATTTTTCCACTTCCTTAGCCATTTTTTATGTTTAGTTTATTTTGTTTTTGTGCTGGTACTAGATTGCACTTACTTGGACTACATGTAAGTATATATTGCAGAAATAAATAAAAATTCACATATTATGTGTCTAGACCCCTGACACTAATGTCCAAGTTCAGAAGTCTAATCACTGTAGGGTAGAAATTGTTACTGAATCTTGCAGTCCTGCAGAAGATGCTGCAATATCTCCTGCCCGATTCCAGATGCTTAAACAGTCCATGCGCAGGATGTGTGTTTTTCCTGTATTATTTTGATGTCCTTTCAGATGCTTATTGCAGAACAAAGATGTATTGATGGAAGACTAGAACTTGTTACCTTCTCTGCAAACCTCACCACTCTTTATAGCACCTTCCTTTCTGTAACTGTGCAACTTCCAAACCACACTGTGAAGTTGCAGGTGCGGATGCTCTCTATTTTACCTCTATAGAAGGCAAAGAGAATATAAGGCCACGCTCCCTATATTCATGTGTTTCAGATACAACTGTATAGGTTTATAGGTTCATAGGTTCATAGGTTGGTACTAGGCTATCAGCCCTAGGGCCTATACAAGCCTAGCCATAACAATTCCCTGGCTATTTCTTCCCACACTTTTTACTGACACGACTGATGTGATCCCCAGGATGAATTTCCTTTCTCCCATCTAATCGTCAAGGTTCCTTTTGAAGAGGGCCAAAGAGGCACTCTGCTTGACAAGTATGGGCATTCTATGAGTCTGGGGAGTCTCTGGGTCAGGAATTTATCCCTCCAGCATGTTTTGTTTATTGTGATGACAAGGTTTAGATCCCTGGAGTGTGTGGCTCTGAGCATTGGGATTTCTTTAAGTGTAGCATGTCCAACAGCTCTGGGTTTGACATGGCCTTGTATGTTAAGCAAAGATCGCCTCTGAGTAGACGATATGCGACAGAGTATAGCTGGAGTTTTTTAAGGCAGAGCATCTCCTTAAGGCCTGTAATTCTTTTAGTGAGGTATTTCTGTGGCCTTTCCAGTTGTTGCAGATGTCTTGAGAGGTACATACCAAATGGGGCATTGTATTCTATAATTAGTCTAATGAGGGATGAGTACAGTGGGACATTGACCTCTTTTTTTCTGGATGAAAAGCCCTTAGTGATGAGGTGTGCCACATAGAAGGATTTCTTGACTGTTGTGGCGATGTGGTTATTGAAGGTGAGACCACTGTCCACCTGTGTCCCTAAGTCTCTTATCACACTTTTGGTGTTTAGTGTACTGCCACCTATATGGTAATTCACGGATACATGTTTTTTTCCCAAAGGGGATAACTATACATTTCTTGGCATTGAGCTTGAGCCCAAGGCTCTGGCACCAAGCATCTGTTTCTGTAAGGCTCTTTTGTAGAGTATCCACATCATTTGGGGATTCAATAATGGCTCCCAGTTTGCAGTCATCTGCAAACGTTGTTAGCCAGAGTCCCTTAGTGTTGGCCTGTACTTCAGAGAAGTAGATGCCAAACAAGAGCAGTCCCAGGACTAAACCCTGAGGTACTCCACTTGTCACTTCTCTGGAACTGGATTTGGAGTCGACTACTTTTACAATGTGGGTTCTATCAGTAAGTCAGTTAGCAACCCATTCGGTGACGTAGGGATTAATGCCCAGCTTAGTAAGTTTATCTATGATTCAAAGAAGTCAATCAGGTTCAGGAGACAAGATTGGCCCTTCATGAACACAAAATGGGTGGGGTCCAGTGTTTGAAGGTTGCCAATGTCTTTATTTATAAGTTCCATGATAATATGCTCCATGGCCTTGCAGATAAGGCTCATCAGACTGATGGGCCGGTAATTTCCAGGATCCAAGGTGGATCTCCCCTTGTAGAGTGGGATAACTGTAGCTCTGCGCCACTCAGTGGGCATGAAACCTGAGGTGAGGCTATGATTAAACATGACACTTAGGTGAGGTGCCAGTTCATATTGTAGTTCATGTAGTACACAGTCCGGGATGTCATCTGGTCCCATGGATGCTGTATTCTTAGCTTTGGAGAGTGTGTTTTTTACCTGTGTGGCCATTATTACAAGAATTTGGCAATCTTCTGATATTGAGATGGGCCACTTAGGGGGTGAGAGGGGGGTGAAGTTGGCACTGAATCGATCTGCTAGGATATTGGCAATATCCTTGGGATCAGTATATTTAATGCCTTTCTGTTTTAGCTTAGAGCAGATATGAGCATTGCCATTTAGATTCTTGACATAGTTATAGAATGCCTTGTGGTTGTCTTTGGAATCTTTGGCAATTTTATTTTCCTAACTAGCTTTGGAGGATTTTATGAGAGCTCTCAGTTTCTTACTGAGGCTGGTAAAGGAGTTTTTTGCATCCTGGGATTTTCCTCTTTTCTGCAACAGTTTCTTTCTTTTGTTGTAAAGTTTGTTGATGGCAGGGGACTTCCAGATTGGCTTCCTTTTTTTGGATGAGAGCATCTTGGTTCTATATGGGATGGCACAATTCATGCATGAGTGGATGTGCTCGTACAGTGCCTTAGTGTAGGATTCAGCAGTTGAACTTTCAGTTCCCATCTGCATGGGTGTCATGAAGTTTGTCACTTCTAACTCGAGTAGCATGAAACTGGCTTTAGAGAAGTTTTTTATGGAGGTTTCCTTACTGGGGGGTTCAAATGGAGTATTTATACAATTTAATTATCATAAAATATCAGGACAGTTGCTGTTTATTTATTTATTTATTTATGCATTTTTAGGACATGACTGCCCTAAGATTGTCCTGCCGAAAGAGGGATAGGTGGTACCCCACTTATAGTAAGCAAGTCCTAAAAAAGTACATTGCTTTTTATCCATATGTTTGAGGAGATGTGATTTCCCAGTTTTTAATGTCTTGACTTTATTGGACTCCATGTGATACGGTGTAAAGAAGGGTGAACTGGATCCCAAGTGGCACTGAATGTATTGTGCAAGTGATTAGTAAGTTACAAGTTTTCAAATATGAATGTGCACAGATATTGGCACTGAATGCGAATGAATGTGGCATGTTACAAAAGCAAAAAAATCCAGGTTTATTTTTTTTTAAGTGAATTAAAGTGGAAGCTTCCAAGTAATCATGTAATGTGTGTGAATCAATTACAGCTTGTTATTCTTGTACATTAATACAAGATATGTATTTTCTCTCTCTGATGTCAGAGCTCCTCACATTGCTATTCAATTAGTAGACACACTGCTGGTGTGCAAGGCAGCTTCCAGTATGTTAACATCCTATGACTCTGTGTCATTAGGGATTTCTTTCTTTACTGTCCTAGTTTTTACTTCACAGCAAGTGCCACTTCTGGTGCAGTTATCTTTAGCCTTATCTCTGTAGACTAGCAGCTGCCATTCACTGTTAGTGCTCTTTATAACTCTTTGTAGCTTGACATTTGCTTGTTTTGTGCTTCCTGTGCTTTTGCCATTAGGCATACATTTTTGTGCTTTCCTCATATTTTTCTTATTATGTACTATCATTATTTTGTTTATTTTACAATATTATGGTTTAATTAATGTATTCTTCATTGTTAATGTTTATTTAACATTACTTTATTTTTACCAAACTAGTGGATTTTTTTTTTTTTTTTTTTTTTTTTTTTGGTGATTCTCAGTTTAAGCCAGGAATGGCTTTTAACCAAGAATATTTGCATTCATATCAATCAAACAGAATCGATGAGTGGAACTTAGAAAACAGTACAATGAAAACATTTATAGATTCAGACAAATAGAAATGTCCCACCACTGGTCACTCCAGACATATAGAATATTGTAACAAGTGTTAATATTTTTGATAAGTTTTATGATGTGTTAAGACATTGTGCTCTTAGAGAACAGACAGGTAACATACTGATCCAGCCACTGAGACTAAATGCACACATAGAAATACTCCTTTTCTCATATTTCTACAACTTAAATAATGAAAATATGTGATGCTACCCTTGTTACAAGTGTTGAAATGGAAAAGTAGTAAGGATCATAAAAAAATGTTTTTTTCTTAGTAATTTAGAAAGGCTGTTTGATGTAATACACATATCCTTTCCTGGAAAGGCATTTTATTCTAAATTTGCTAAACAGTTACTGGTCAGAAGTTGAAGGAACTGATTCAGAAAGGCTACCATGAAACATAAGACTAGTATATACCGTAAAGTAACCATTTCTGTTTCACAGACAACTCTTCCACAGTGTCATACCATGAAGTGATGCAGCACCGTTCTGTGCTGTCTCTGCATCTCATATGAGAAAGGCACATACCCCAGACATGTATGAGAATTAATGAATATCACTGTTTAAGGGGACAGGTCTTTAAAACTGGGCCGCATTGCTAAATTGTTTGTTTCTGGGATTCGCTGTTTGAATCCTTTGTGGGTTGTATCTCTAAACTGTTACATTGTTTCTATTGGAGCTGATTTTTAAAATTTTTTATAAATGTAATTAAATCCTCTGTGGAGTCAGTTAAAAGTCTGAATACAAGCGTAACAAAGAGAATAAACACACCCACCAAAGCAAATGTCTCTCCGCTGTTTTGAAAAAAATCTATAATAAATCCAAACACGATGAACAGGGAGAGGCAACCAGTCAGCTCACTCAAATAATCCAGTCTTGTTCATAAACATATAAAAGTTAGTTTATTATGTGCACAGGTAAGTGCTTTCACCAAAGCTTCTTCAGACCTTAAAAACTTCCCGCCAAACAAACATTTCCTTTTATACTGATCATATGACTATGCATCAATTAAACTATTAACTTCCTTAAAAGACCATTCATCATTTATCCCAACTAAAAGCATTCAAGTATTAATACAAATTCTTAATTAAATTCAGACCATAAAATCAATGGCACTTTTTACATTCCAGACTCACATAAATCCTGATTCACTGTGTTAAATATTCACTAAGAACAGCTGTGGTGACCGTAATACTTTCATCTGGAATTGTACTGTTTTTGTTGGTTTTCTGTTTTTTATCTGACCACACAACTTTGTTTTTCTGATACTCTTAATATATTACCTAACTGCTTGAAAATAAAAACAAATAAATAAAGTAAAGAAGATGGGTGTTGAACCTTACACACTTGACACAAGGAGTAATTTTTATCAAGGAATTTTATTCTAAATTTGTTAAACAGTTACTAGTCAGAAATTGAAGGAACTGATTCAGAAAGGCTACCATGAAATGTAAGACTAGGATACACCTTACAGTAACCATTTCTGTGTAATAGACCACTCTTCCACAGTGTCATACCATGAAGTGATGCAGCACCATCCTGCGCTGTCTCTGCAGCCTACCACATATGCTGAGGCATTCTGGGGGAGCAGCCTATGTTAATTAATGGATGTACTCTCACCCTAGACACGTCTGGAATAAGGTATTTATTCAGCTGAGTGATTCAGAGACACATTTGACTGTGTGAGTTACTTCAGCCCACTGTGGATTCAAACAACCAATCCAAAGGTATCAAACTGACACACCTATTCAAAATCTTAAATGTTCATATGAGAAAGGCACATACCCCAAACATGTATGAGAATTAATGAATATTACTGTTTAAGGGGGCAGGACTTTAAAACTGGGCCGCATTGCTAAATTGTTTGTTTCTGGGATTTGCTGTTTGAATCCTTTGTGGGTTGTATCTCTGAACTGATACAATGTTTCTACTAGAGCTGATTTTTTAAATTGTTTATAAATGTAATTAAATCCTGTAGAGTCAGTTAATAGCCTGGATAAGTGGAGTTTGTTTCCGAGAAAACACTTTCCTTTTTATTACATCTGTCAACAGTTTTTGTTTTATTAAAGTGTGTGTTTCAGCTGTGGTGACCTTAATACTTCCATCTGGAATTCTACTGTTTTTGCTGGTTTTCTGTTTTTTATCTGACCACACAACTTTGTTTTTCTGATTATCTGACTGCTTGAAAATAAAAACAAATAAATAAAGTAAAGAAGATGAGTTTTGAACCTTACACCCTTGACACAAGGAGCAATGTTTATCTAGCAGGAGTCTTAACCTTCTACACTGACTAAGGATTAAGTTATACTGTGCAATTTTTACAAAAGAACAAGTATGAAGCTTCAGTGTAATTTTTACAAAATAACAAGTATTGTTGTGCAAGACAGCTTCCAGTATGTTAACATTTATTTATTTTACATTTGTTAACCAGGGGTGTCTGACTGTGCCGAAAAGGCCCTTTTTCAGCAGAGGCCTGGGGAGAAAAGCTCCACATAGAAAAATTACAGATACAGTTAGATATTTAGACATGATCAGTAGACACACAAATTACAATAGACATGTTTTTTTTACAGTGGTATGCAGCACATCAACAGTTACAGTGGAGAGAACAAACAAGAAAATATTAATTTAAAAATAAAGGTAATTAATAGATTTGTGGTGTACAGCTGAAATTTGGAACATAGGTAGAATAGATACATAGTACCCAGGTACAGTACATACATTGTAGATTAGCCAGCGTTTGTGAGTAAGAGTGAAAACTATTATCAAGTACTCTAGGTTTAGTATGTGTAACTTATCTGCCTTCACTAGCCTGGGGAGCAATCACGGCACTGCCAACTTTGCGTGAGATGCTGTCTAATGAGGTTTTTAAAGGAGGCTTTGGACAATGTGTTTTGTATGCTAGTGGGGACAGAGTTCCATTTTTTTAGCCACTGAACTACTATATAGTGTGTCTCCAAAGCTGTTGTAGCTGTTGGTAACTTCTAGTAGTAGTTTGCTTGATGATCTAAGAGGCCTTTTGGTTGAGTGATGATGTACTAGGTTTTTGAGGGCAGGACACTTATTGGGGAGGTAATAGAATGACAGAGGCAGAGCTGACTGTAAGTTAGGAGGTTGGGCAGTTCAAGTCAGTGCATCTGTCTCAAAGCAGTACAGTGATGAGTTCTATATGAGCAATTTGCAGCAAAGTGGGCAATTCTGTTATAGCAGGCTTCCATTTTGCTTAGTTCAGTTTTGTTGAGATTAGTCAGAATTGGAGATGCACAGAGTAGGGTGGATAGAAGTTGGGAGCAAGCAATGGCTGATCTTGTGTTGTTGATAAGAAATCGTTTGATATGGTATAGTGATCCCAGTTTGGCATGTACTTTTTTAATAGTTAAGTTGAGATGACTATCAAATTTTAGGTGGGAGTCTATAGTTATTTCCAATAGCTTAGCCTGTGCCACTGGAACAACTGGAGTAGCATTTGTGGAGTAGATAGTGAATTAACTGTTATCAATGTTTTTGTTAGAACTGTTTATAATCATAAACATCCTATGACTCTGTGTCATTAGTGACTTCTTTATTTACTGTCCTGGTTTATACTTCACAGCAAGTGCCACTTCTGGTGCAGTTATCTCTAGCCTTATCTCTGTAGACTAGCAGCTGCCATTCACTGTTAATGCTCTTTATAACTCTTTGTAGCTTGACATTTGCTTGTTTTGTGCTTCCTGTGCTTTTGCCATTAGGCATACATTTTTGTGTTTTCCTCATACGTTTCTTAATATGTACTATCATTATTTTGTTTATTTTACAATATTATGATTTAATTAATTTATTCTTCATTGTTAATTTTTATATTACTTTATTTTTACCAAACTAGCTGGGATTTTTTTTTTTTTTTTTTGTGATTCTCAGTTCAAGCCAGGAATGCAAATGAGAGGGAGGATAGAGGAATGGTGAGGATGCAGGGAGTAGAGGTTGCGAAGATGGATGAGTTTTAGTACTTGGGATCAGCAGTTCAGAGTAATGGTGAGTATGGAAGAGAGTACAGGCATGATGGAATGGGTGGAGAAGAGTGTCAGGAGTGATTTGTTACAGACGAGTACCAGTAAGAGTGAAAGGGAAGGTCTACAAGAGGGTAGTGAGACCAGCTATGTTATATGGGTTGGAGACAGTGGCATTGACAAAAAGGCAGGAGTCAGAGCTTGACGTGGCAGAGTCGAAGATGTTAAGATTTGCACTGGGTGTGAAGAGGATGGACAGGCTTAGGAATAAGTATATTGGAGGGTCAGCCCAGGTTGGAAGGTTTGGAGACAAAGCCAAAGAGGCAAGATTATGTTGGTTTGGACATGTGCTGAGGAGGGATGCAGAGTATATTGGGAAAAAGATGCTAATGATGAAGCTGCCAGGTAACAAGTAAAGAGGAAGGCCTAAGATAAGGTTTATGGATGTGGTGAGAGAGGACATGCAGGTAGTTGGTGTGACAGAGCAAGATGCAGAGGACAGGAAGAAATGGAAACAATTGATCTGCTGTGGTGACCCCTAACGGGAGCAGCCGAAAGAAGAAGAAGAAGAAGAGTTCAAGCCAGGAATGGCTTCTAACCAAGAATATTTGCATTCATATCAATCAAACAGAACTGATGAGTGGAACTTAGAAAACAGTACAATGAAAACATTTGTAGGTTCAGACAAATATAAATGTCCCACCACTGGTCACTCCAGACATACAGAATATTTTAACAAGTGTTAATATTTTTGATAAGTTTTATGATGAGTGTCAGACATTGTGCTCTTAGAGAACAGACAGGTAACATACTGATACAACCACTGAGACCAAATGCACACATAGAAATACTCCTTTTCTCATATTTCTACAACTTAAATAATGAAAATGTGTGATGCTGCCCTTGTTACAAGTCTTGAAGTGGAAGAGAAAAGTAGTGAGATCATAAAAATTGCTTTTTTCTTAGTATTGTAGAAAGGCCGTTTGATCTAAAGCACTTATCATTTCCTGGAAAGGCATCTTATTCTAAATTTGCTAAACAGTTACTGGTCAGAAGTTGAAGGAACTGATTCAGAAAGGTTACCATGAAACGTAAGGCTATTATACACCTTACAGTAACCATTTCTGTTTCACAGACCACGCTTCCACAGTGTCGTACCATGAAGTGATGCAGCACTCTCTTGGGCTGTATCTGGAGCCTACCACATATGCTAATGAGGCTTTCTGGGGGAGCAGCCTATGTTAATTAATGGATGCACTCTCACCCTAGAAATGTCTGGAGTATGGCATTTATTCAGCTGAGTGATTCAGAGACTTATTTGGCTGCGTGAGTTACCTCAGCCCACTGGGGATCCAAACAACCAATCCATAGGTATCAAACTGACACACCTATTCAAAATCTTAAATATTCATGTGAGAAAGGTGCACACCCCACACATGTATGTAAATGAATGAATATTACTGTTTGCGGGGACAGGACTTCAAAACTGGGCCGTATTGCTAACTTGTTTGTTTCTGGGATTTGCTGTTTGAATCCTTTGTGAGTTGCATCTCTGAATTGTTACATTGTTTCTGCAGGAGCTGATGTTTTACATTTTTTTATAAATGTAATTAAATCCTGTGGAGTCAGTTAATAGTCTGAATAAGTGCAGTTTGTTTCCGAGAAGGCACTTACCTTTCTATTACATTTGTCAACAATTTTTGTTTTATTAAAGTGTGTGTTTCAGTTGTGGTGACGTTAATACTTTCACCTGGAATTCTACTGGTTTTCTGGTTTTTATCTGACCACACAACTTTATTTTTCTGATACTCAACATATTACCTAATTGCTTGAGAATAAAAATAAATAAATAAAGAAGATGAGTTTTGAACCTTACACAATTGACACAAGGAGCAATTTTTTATCAAGCAGGGGCCTTAATCCTCTACACTAACTGAGGATTAAGTTATACAGTGTAATTTTTACAAAATAACAAGTATGAAACTTTAATGAATTTTTTACAAAATAACAAGTATGGAACTTTAATGTAATTTTTACAAAATAACAATTATGAAACTCTAATGTTTAGCACTGGTCAATGACTTACAAGGGACAGGCAGCTATAAGAGACAACAGCAGGAGCATTCTGTAAAATCAGGGAAAGTTTTGATGGATATCTACCTCCAATCCCACCCGGCTGTTCCATATGTGTGGAGGCCTTGGGAAAAAGTCAAGAGAAACACTAGATAACAGGAGGAAGAATTTTTAAATAATTGCTTGGACTTACTAATTTTCACTAAGGGACACATTAGAGGTATGTTGGACTGTGCGTGTTTGAATGTGTGCATGTGTGTGGCACAGTGAAAGGGGGGAGGGTACCTTTATTACCTTTATCGTTGTGATGCATGGGCTGCCAGTGATATCTATGGCAGGAAATGCTTACTGGCACTTGTGGTAGGTATTGACTATTCAGCGACATGCAAGTTAGCAGATAATGCCATCTTGCCTCATTGTGGTTAACCCGTTTTCCCACATCATAAAAACAGTCTGTTTTGGCAATGGCTCTTGCTTCTGGAGTTGAGGTTCTTTCTAAATCCTCAGGGATGTCTAGTGAGTCACTTCACAGACTGCAGTTGCTTCCCTTCTCTCGTCTCTAGTCCTTCTGTAGTTGTGATGGTGTGCAACTGGTAATGTGTTCCAGTTGTGCTTATACTTCAGATTTTAATGTCACAAACTATTGCATTGTCCTTGGAAAAAATAATTTTCTTTGTATGAGAGTTGCACCTATATGAGATGAGAAATACTGTCATCTTTCTATTTGCTGCTAAGGTTACACTTAAACAAGGTTCAAGTGTCACAGAAACCCTTTTGTTACTGAAGGGAATGTCTCATGAATTTATGTTTCTCTCTGCAAAACCTTTAGGAAAAAAAATTACTGAGGACAAAAGACTGAGATAAGACAGAAATTGTGACCATCATATTACTGTTATACAATCAGTACCTGTGAGTCAGTACCTGGAACAAAATCTTAATATGTAAACTGATTCACTTCACTATTTCTGTGCTAAATCTGGCTGTGAGATGAAAACATTCACAGACTGTCCTGAACAAAAGGACAAAAAAAATGTTTTTGTTAAGAATAACATCATGACTAGCTGTTAGAATCTTAAGTAACTATCTGAGAGGTGATGACAGAACTGGAGGAGGACATCTTTGCTATTCATTGCTTCTAAGGTTAAATACAGAGTAGCCTGTGGGGAGAGAAATCAGAAAAATTATCTTCAGGTATCCAGATTATTATATTGTCACTGGATTGGAAAAATCTGTGAAAGGAAATGTAGATAAAGGTTGCCATCTGTCCCATTAGTACAAAGCTGAGCTGAGAACACCTGTAAATACATTATCAGGAATATATGTCAAAGAATAAAATTAAATACTACACCATTCCACATTTCTTATTTTGACTGTTAACGTATTCCCCATACGAACATTTGGTAAAGCAACTGATGCACAGACTTTTTTTTTTCTGGCTCGGCAGAATCATTTAGAAGATACTCCTTTCCTGTAACCAACTATCCTATTCATTCTTCTGCTAGAGCAAGAGTTGTGCTCCCTTTGGTACACACCTGACCAGGTATATGCAGCAACTAGAGCAATCACAAAAATTCCTTACAGAAAGAATACAAAGCATAACAAACCGGCCTTATGCAGAGCACCTTAAAGCCCTTTCCCTCTATTCAGTCTCCTATAGATTTCTGACGCGTGATCTATGCTTGGCTTACAAGGCATCCTCAAACTCTACACCTGTAAATCTCCTACATATTCATAAGTCAAAGAGTACCAAAAATACAATGCCTAGGGACCTGAATTTTGTCTCTGACTTAAACAGAACATGATGGAGAGAAAGATGTGTGTCACAGAGACTGCCCCTTCTATGCAGCAGGCTTCCCATGCATGTAAAGCTGAGTTTGTCTCTTACCCAGTTTAAGCACAACATAGACAAATGGATGGGAAATGTCCTACTTGGATGCAGGACATTTTTATTCTTTTTGGAAAACTTGGAAAGGCTTAGAAAGGCCCCTTGGGTCCTTAGCCTAGTAACAGTCTATGAATCAAAAAATCTATGAATCCCATGTTTCCCTGCTGGAGATGAAAGTCAGATGTTAGTGAGTGGGCCAGTTGCTAATCCTTCAGACCATCCTATCACCACACCCTTGGCAATCTGCACACTCCAAAATCATGGCTATATAGATGTGCATGAGCGTTTTTAGAAATGTGCCAAAAACTGGCTAGAAAACTTAGAGTTATGCAGACAGGACACACTAGGCTACTTCTTGTAGGTTGTATTCTTGTCCTACCACAGATATTACCAGTACAGTGAGCTGAGCTATCCTCCTCCTCCCCCTAGAATGGTCAAGCTTGTATTAGGCCAAACCTTCTCACCTTGCCCGACTCAGTCTCTCCAGCACCAGTGCTGCTAGGTGATAATGGATCATCTGGTGTTCAGGGATGTGTTCACTTTCAAATAATGTGTTTATATCTTAAAAAATGAACTAACCAAAAATTATATGATATATTAGGTTCACAGCTACTTAGTAGGCTGCTGATCTGTGATGATATTAAGAAGCTTAGTCTTACATTCCCATGGTTCTTTTTAGCCTTCTACTTTGCATATGAATAACTCTGAGGTGGACAGAACAAGATCATGTTGGGACATGCACTTGTTGCTCCCATCCATGAGGGACATGGGTGCTAAGGCTGGGGTGAATTTTCAGTTTTCCTATATGATAATCTGGGTAAAGTAGGTCTAATTTATCAGTATTATTTAACAACACTCTTTTTACTGAATGCAGCTAAACAATATATGACCAGATGTTTCTACAAAAATTGAGGCAGCTGAAAAATCATGCATAAAACTATGGTGGTAAGTAATAAGAAGGAAAAGCAATACACTCCGCCATCATTCTGTGCTTGATTCTAATATATATATATATATATATATATATATATATATATATATATATATATGGATCTAGGAGGTTTGATCTGAATCCATAACCACCTAACACAATTAAGCATGTCAATAAAAAAAAAACACTACATTTACGTTTTTGCAGGGGGGGCATCACCCCCCCTGCACCCCCCATGTGGGGGGCTGTGCCCCCTACACACACCCTATTTTAATATTCTCCCTTCCCAAACCGCACTACAGTGGGGAAAAGGGAAGTTTCCCTTATCTGCACTGTATTATGGCTTCGGCAACAGGCATACTCACTCGTAAGTGCTTCTTCTGTGAAAAGCACTTTCACGTAAGTATGCTTGCACTTAATGGATTCAGACGTTTGATCATTCCATCAAACGTCCTGGATCTATATATATATATATATATATATATATATATATATATATATATATATATATATATATATATTCTCTTTCAATGTGTTTTATTCATGTAAAGTGTGTATTAATTACTGAATGATGACCATTGCAAATCCACGAGGGCAGTACTGATTTCTTAAGGGATCAAATAATGAAAGATTATCAGGACATTAATTGTATGCAGCTTTAAACAGTCACTGATGAACAACATGTGTATAAGCTGTTGTGCTATAAGTAGATATAAATCACAAGTCAAAAGATATGAATATCTTTCAGATAGAAGTATGGAAGTATCGTACAGCAACAAACAGTTTGAGTAGTAATGGAAAGTAAGAAAACAAGGAAGAAAACTAATGAGTTTATAATCTTTGGAGGTCTACTATTCAGTTGTTTTAAGTGTGCAAAATTAAGTGCTTAAAATAGGTGGCAAGAAGATGATAAAATGCAAGTAGGGTTGAAAGCACTTATGTAATGATTTATTGTATTTAGTAAAATCCCTCTGCCTGGTATCTGGCTATTGTTTTGTTTAATTTTTAAGTTTGTCAGCTTGATGGTGTGTATGGCTAGTCATCTTAAGGTCCCTGTGATCAATTGTCTAATATGTTCATATGTAATCAGAAGTACTTATTTCTGCTATTTCAGTGTAATAACAGAAACTACCCTGAAAAATTCTAGACAGCCATCTCCTCACTTCTAAACCCTAGCACTAATGCCAAACCCACTTCATTTCCTAACAAAACACCCAGATATAGCTAATCTCTTCAACAACCATTTAATTAACAGTATATCCAACATTACACCCAAGTTTACCCAACACCATACTGACTCAAACTCCTCTATCACAAGCCCTACATGTTCTTCCCTCCGCTTCCACACCTCTCCCTTACCATCCTTTCTTAATTCAACTGAATTTTCCAACACTTGTGTATCCTCTTTCTCCTTACAACCTATTCCCACTGCCACCATAAAATGATTACTCCTCAAACTTAAACCAGGCTGTAATGCAGCAGATGATCTGCCCACAGATTACCTAAGACTTGCCACAAATGCAATTGCTTACCCCATTAGCATTCTTATAAATAGATGCATCCTTGATTCCAACATCCCAAAAACCTGGAAAATGACATTTATTCTACCCCCTCCATAAAGGCAGTGACCCCAAAGATGTCTCCAACTACAATCCAATTTTATTTTCTCCCCTGTTTATAAGGTTCTTGAAAAATGCATACAGGCTCAAATTCTTGACTTTCTCACCAACAATCAAATACTGTCATCTAAACAACATGGCTTCAGACCAGGTCACAGTATGATGACTGCCATCATTTCTTTCATAGACATAGTAAATAAGGTGAGGGACTCTGGTGAATATGTCTCATCTACCTTCTTAGACCTTTCTAAAACCTGTGAAACCATTTCTTATCCCTTTCATCTAGCCAACTCTCACAACTACACTGTTCTCAAGCTATCTATCTAACAGGCAACAAACAGTTAAATGGAATTCTTCCCTCTCTTCCTAGCTCGCTGACCCCACAGGGGTACCCCAAGGATCTATACTGGGGCACCTACTCTTCAGCATCTTCATCAATAAGCTTCACTAATCTCTCACACATGGCTCTCTTATTCAGTATGAAGATGATTCTACAATCATTTGCTCCACTGAATCTATTCCCAAGCTCTACCATATTACTCAGCTGGCATTCTCCTCCATTGAAAACTGGCTTGCCAGAAATCACTTGCTACTCAGTCCCAACAAAACCAAGCTACCTTTTTTTACTCCTAAGAAAAATGCCCCTTAAACAAATACTTATTCACTATACTCTCCTACAACAATGCACCAATTGAAATAGTCTCCCATACTAAATTACTTAGTGTTATAACAGATGAACACCTTAAATTTGATCTTCATGTTCAACACAAATGTGAATAAGTTGGACAATGTTATTTGTGCTAGCATGTCTGACTGAGGTTTTGTATGCAATTAATCTGTGTATTGTATGCCAGCATGGCTAACTATGATATTGTAAATAGGTTCTTACATGTTGATTTGTGATCTGTTTGTACAAAATATTTTAAAGACTGGAACAGTATCCTTTTACATTCTGATCGATCCAGGTTTGTGAAGAAAGATTCTAAATGCAAACTATCTCAGATTCAGCTGCTCTGCAGACAATGTCATCGGAATGTTGACAGTTGCTATGTGTTACTTTCAGAAGCTGATAGACAGGAAGGAACTTTTAGAAACCAGCTATTGGTTGATTTCCAAAATTTGAAATGAAAATTAGAACCAGAATACTTATGGCAGTTAGGCTAGTCTATAAAGAGCCTGCTGAAGACAATTAGTCAGTAGTCAGTTACAGTCATCAGTTACATTTATGAGTTGTTCACAGATGTACTGTACAGTAGATAGCCCAAAGGACTTACCAAGAACTGTAAGCCTGCCTTTGCTCTGTTGTAGTAATTTAGTTTAGATAAGGGACAGTGCTCTTTAGTCAAATAGGAAATCATAACTAATCAGTTACATCAGTTAAATGTTGGATTTCTATTCTTCAGTATTGATTTCATTTTCCTAGTGAATGATCTCTGTTTGTTTATTGGAAATTACTGTTTTATATTTTAATAATTTTGCTCAATTTTAAATATTTTCATTAACTTACTTTGTAGCTGGTCAATCACTGTTTTTCTTTAGTGATGTGGGAGAGTACTTGCTTTGACAATTCCCAGAGCCACTCCGAAAACTTGGCTGCTTAGGTCATTTACTACTATTTGTTTTTAATATTTAATTTTCATAATTGGACACCTTTTAGAAGGGCATGAAGACACTCTGATTGGTGGCAGCATTATCATATTATTCTGGGAAAGGGACACAGCTAGAAATCTGTGTCAGGCTTTCACAGAAGTTTTGGATATGTGAGATTTAATTTATTTAGGTGTGAATGTATCAGAGGTCTTAAACTGGAACACATTTCTCTGAAGTGTGTAATAACGTGTTACATTGGGGTGGACAGAAGTATATAGTCCAGTCCTAGGCTATAGCACGTATTTCTGTTGTGCTCTTAGGGGAAAATTTTGAAATATTACTCTTGTTTAAATGACAGTCTCACACTGGTGTCAGTAATGAGGATTGAAGCTCCCTTAGTTACTGACCCAGGATAGGAAGGGACGTCACATTATTGCTGGCAGTCTGGTGGGGTACTATCTGGACGTCACAGCAACATTAAAACAACTCACCAAAAATTGAGCTTACTGTATAGGCACAAACACTTTCTTAGCCACACTAGTAAAAGACCATAGCCATCAGTTATCTACTACCTGCTCTAAGCTACTTACTCACCAACTTAATCTCTAACCTAAAATCCAAACTAGAAACTTGCTACAATAAAATTCCTCAATTTGCAACAAACACCTCTTATTTTACCAACCATTGTGCAGCATTACACTCTCTAAACTGTCTTGAACTACCACACTATCTCGCCTACATACAGCTAACAATAGCACACAAAACATTCACTACCTACCCAACAGATCACTTAGATCTGAAAATCAACATTTTCTACAAATACATTAATCTCGACTTCTAGTTGGCCAACTCCTATACTCCTATACGGTAGCTAAAAAATGGAACTCTCTTCCTATAGCTGTCAGACCTAATCCACACATTGCAACTTTTAAACTTCATTACACAATTACCTCTCATGCAACTTTTAAACTTCATTACACAACTACCTCTCATCCATTTATAGCTGTAACTGCTCTACTTCCCCTCCTTTAAGTCCTGACCCCTTCCTATTCCATAGACACCCTGCTGCTAACTCTATTCCTACTCCTATCTATTGTTTATATCCATTTACAAAAGTTATCTTGATAATTGCCCAAAATGATTTTTTATACAACTGCTCTATTCAACACTGCAAATTTTTATATCAGCATTTATATTTTTAACTGTATTTAGTGAATCAAAAAAAATATATATATTTAAAAAAACACATTCTGTTAAGATAATACCAAGGACGGAATTGTCATTTTGATCATAAAAACAGGATAGGAGTTGTGAAGACCAGTGACTGATTTCCATTAGTTAAGGAATAAATACAATGTTTCTACGTTTGCTGGATATATGAGTTCTGAGAATAGCTTTGCTTCCTCATTGCTGATGCTGATAAGTTGCAGTCTGAGCAGGGAAAAAGTTGGATTACTTTTGGATGATGAATCTGTACAATTCTTATCAGCTGAACTTATAACCTCATTCTTCATCTCTAGTGAGCATCTAAGTTTATCATTGTGCAAGGAATCACTATTGAAATTGTCAGGAAAGTATGGTGAGTCCTCCATTTGGTTGCATTTCCATCTGACTCAAACATGCAGTGAATCAGGTTAATGCATGTTCTGAATTTGTCTTTACTCCAGTGGTTATGTGACCATGGAATTAGCAAATATATTTTAGTGCGTACATACTGCAAATACCCCCATGCTGGGGTGCAGAGAGGATATGACCATTTTATATATATATATATATATATATATATATATATATATATATATATATATATATATATATATCAGCTTTTGTTAGATACAGTTATATATTTTTTTTATTTACAGGTGGGTTCCATGCTTTTAGTTATAGGTGTAGTCCATATTTTATTTGTAGACAAATTCAGTCAGCTTAAATGCCATAGAAGAATAAAGCCTTGAGTACACTAGTACATTGCAGGTGACTGAATAGTGGCTGAGGCATGTGACAGACCATCCAGCCATCCAGAATAAGATGGGCATACTTACTAAAGAGGAAGCGGAGTGCTACTTGGACATCACATGGGCTCAGCTGGTCAGTAATATAGACAGAAGCTTCTGCTGGCACTACACATACTCCATGCTGATCCTAGAATCACTTGGACATTATTCAAGCTAAGTATAGGAGGTCATATTGTAACATGGGAATAGTTATACATGCTCTGATAGAACAGCATAGACAGTCCCTGCAGTGATACAAGTGATGAACGTATCACTTAGGGTAGGTAGTCGACATATACAGTAAAAGCCTAAAGATGTCACTGCAATATAGGGAGGGCAGCAGTTTACAGGGTAAGATCTGATAAGATGGGCTATATAGAACTATTGTTTCTTCAGCATCCAAGTTGGGGAATAAGACAGACTAACAGACTGATATGTCATCCTTGTAGGTGGTCTGGGAGAGGTAAAATTGTCACCATGACTACTTGAATGATGGCTTCCTTAAGACTCCTCTCATTGCAGCACAACGGCATGTTAAAGAATGAATCGATAAAGTCAGACTGAAAGGAAGATTGATGGTCCACAGGCAGAAGGACGAAATACATAGAGACACAAACAAGCTTAACCAACAACACATGGTAAAATAAAAGTGAAGTAACAGCAGAACACATTGTACAAATTTATATTTGAATATTGTTAATTTTCTTTCTAAACTTTTTTTTAACTATACTGTAACAAGTCATAGATGGAGGCCTTTGATTCTGTGCTACTTACCTAAAACATGTACATAAATAAATAAATTCTTAAACAATATCCATTCTGCATGGGGCAAGCAAGATATGTTTTGCCACTCACTGGGGAAAAAAGAAACGTATGAATTGTACTCACAGTGGTACAAATGTAGGAGGAAAATCTGCCATTTTTCTTTGCTGTCTTCATACCTCAGAGTGAGATTATGTTGGTTCTGGTGGAGGTTCTGGCCCACGTATATTGTGAAATGTTTTATTTATTTGTTTCTTTGTTTGTTCATTTTTGTCAATTTTCTGTTATTGTCTTTCTAAATTTAATTAGAGGATAAACTCAGCATTTTTCAGATTTCCAAATGATCCTTTTATTTGTGACAATCTATTACCTAAGAACAATATTTACTGATTTTAACAACTGACTACAGAAGATGTGGCAGTAAAGATCATATAAGGCTTTATGGAAAAGAAAAATAATAGAAACGATGTAATGGAAGGTGATGGCTGCAGAACAGTATGTATGATTTGCCGGATGCATATTAAATGATGGAATTAAAGATGAAAGAAAATGGAGGCAAACGTGAAAGAAATGCCATGCCATGCTGTGTATAACATTATTTAATATAATCCAAGGAGACAAGCAAATTAGCTGCAGCCATTGAGAAATTATGGGAATAAAGCCTAAGATGGCAATGGTTACAACTGTTTTATCTATTTTTTTCTATAACAATGTTTCAGAAATTATTTTTTGGTATGAAGCTGGACTAGTTGACAGTGCCATTAAAGACTTAAAGATATGAAACACTGATACCAAATCTAGATTAGTAAAAAATATATAAACTTTACATAACATTAGTTGTCCCAAATGCTAATACTCTTAAAGTCTACAGTTTCAAAAAAAGTTTGGTTAAAACTTTAATTTAAACTTTAATCATGTTTGGTAAATTTAGCATGTCAAAAGGAATGACATCATGACATTTGTGCACTAAAAGAAGTTCTTTATACTTTGTGAGTTTGCACTTGTGGTTAAAACCTTCTTAAATGTGAGTGTACTCTATTTTAATTAGTAAAAAAAACTTTCTCAAGCCTTAAGCTCTTTGTCTACTGCAGTTTTAATGATTAAATAAGCAATTCAGGAAGCACCATTTATGGTACAATTGTATTGCAGAAAATGACTTTAGCAACATCACCTCACCATCTGAAACCATTGCTAGGAATATTGGCATGTTGGAAACAACATCCAACCCAATTGTTTCATTTTACTCCTTAAGTTAAATAGGAAATTATACCTCATAACATCATATGAATGGATAAATATCTCTTCCTTTTTAGATAACTTCCTTCCTTAACATCCATTCCCATTTAGAGCTCCAATAACTGCAGTCTTCACAGTGTTCCTAACAAAGCCTATTCTGCAGAACACTCTATGGAGCCCCAGACAGCAGCTGTCAACTAGAAACTATGTAGGTTGAATTGTAATTAAGATTCTGTCCTTGGAGAACACATCACATCTGTCAGCAGCAGCTGGGCCTTTCCTGTTGCCCTGTGTCAGAATACCTTACCATTCCCTTATCCCTTCTTTCATCCCTTAAAATATTTTTCCACCTAGTATCTGCCTATACACTGTTCAAAGCATCTCAGTTAGTTGGTCTAGTGCTGGCATCCATCCTAGCTACTGATTGTATACACCTAACATCCTCATATATAACCCCCTACTTTCTAGCCTTTTCCTTCTATTCCACACTGGATCCTTAATTTTCCTGTCTTCACTGCTGACTTCGAAAATACAATTCTTTGTTTGCCTCAATGCAACCCTCTTCTTCCTTTACTCTGTAAGCTTTGTTACTTAACATAGCCTACCCAGTGATTGCTTTTTGTACTTCAGCTATATCAGAGATCAGTTCTAGCCCTGTTCCAGTTGACCTTGCTGTGCTCAGGCTCACTCCACTCCCCTACCCTACCCCCAATTCACACACAGCCCCTACTATCCCTACTTTTGTCTCATCCTAGCCACAACCACCTTATTCTTCCACCTGTCACTACCACAACCTATCAACACTGATCCACTCAAAACCTCCCACACTGACCAATCTAATTACTTTATCTTTATCATTTAACATCCACTAATAGACCACCTCATTTCCACCCCTATAGCATCCTATTCCCCTCCCTCTGTTATAATATTCATACCTGCCTACCTCTCACTTACATAACCATACAAGACTTATACCATCCCACACTAACTTCTCACAACATGTTTCTACTACACAAGGCCTCCTTAGTCATGTTATCATCTCTATCACTCCTTCCCTCTTACCACACACAACTGCAAGAACTTCCTCCTTACTATAATACTCCTCCCATACCTATCAACACCAGACTACACCACTTTAGCATCTCTTCTACTATATTCAAGTCTTGTACCACTGACTTTGCCACTTGAACACTACTACCTCACCAACACTCCCCCTCCCAACAATATCACAGGAACATCACAAAATTCTTGAAAATTGTTTTCTACATAGCCTCCAAGCTATCTTGCTGTGGAAAATTCAGGACCACCAACCCCTTTAAACACTCCCACCACCCAAATTCCTAAACACCTCATCAACTTACTTCATCTCCCTAGAAAAGCATATTACCTACTCCTATTTAACATTAATATTAAAAGCATCACCAATAAGATTAATGACCTGCACACCTATCTATCTCTATGCACTCCAGACTTAGTTGTTATAACAGAGACTTGGCTTAAACCACACATCACCAATAATTAAATTATACCACCATGATGCAATATTCTAAGGAAGGACAGGACAGATAAAAATGGAGGAAGCATTGCTTTACTTTATAAAATCCATCTCACAGTTGAAACTTTAAATATAAAACTCCCTAACCTAGACAAAGGAGAAATGCTTCTTGTGCAATTAAAACTTGACTCTAGCAAGCTAATAAATATAGTTGGATGCTATATGCCACACAAAAACAATATAGCCACCCTTGAAAACTTACTCCATTTGTCTTCTGCATCACTCTCACAGGAAACCACAATCCTGGGAGATTTTAACATAGACTGGCTCACATGCAACTCTCATGTTCCCACCAACCATATCAATCTTCATGGTTTTACTCAAACCATCCAAACCCTTACCAGAATTAACAAGATTAGCAACAGACAATCAGTCCTTGACTGGATATTAACTAACAGACCACTCCACCCCTCTAACACAGTGTGCCTCCCTGATGAACTTAATGTACATCTAATAACCTTTCTCCTTAGAAAGCATTCCCATTGCAATAAAGGAACTACCGACCAACTAATCAGGAATAAAAAAAAAAACTTAACCTCAATGACTTTATCACTGACTTAAAAAAATGTAATTGGACTCCATTAAAATATCTTCACTTAAGTCTGCAAAACACTTTAACTCTACCTTTCTAAACATCCTGACCCTACATGCCCCTCCCAGAACCATAAGAATCAAAGATAACAGTGCATCTTGATTAAGTAATGAAACCAGATCCCTCCTCAAAACCAGGGACAATGCCTGGGACCACTGGCACAAAGTTAAATTCCAAGCCACTAACAAACCTATCACAAGCTCAGAAATAAAGCTAAAAAAACTAGTAAAACATGACAAAACAATCTACTACCATAATCAATAAATAATGCATAAGAATAACCCTCAAAAGTTCTGGACAGCCAGAAACAAAATTCTCTTGCCAGGTAAAAATAGTACTCCCACCCTTACCACAAATAACACATCAGAGACCATAGCCTCACAATTTAACAAATTCTTTACTAGCACCATTTTTACTCTATCTAATCAACAAAACATCTGCAGCAACCCCCCCCCCAGCAGAAACATGTAAATCACATAGTAGCAACAACTCATTCTACCTCCAACCTGTCCCGACCGACAAGATTAGAAAATATGTAAAAAATTCAAGCCCACAACTCTAACTTCAGACAAATTACCAGCAGAATTTCTACAAATAGCAGCAGATGTCATTGCCTTCCCAATATCCTTGCTTATCAACAGACACATAACTGAAGTCTTTGTCCCCAAAATATGGAAAATATATCATCCCTCTTCATTAAGGAGGGAATTCTACAGAATTTACAAACTAATGTCCAATAGCTATCTTATCCCCTATAGCCAAAATCCTGGAAAGATGTATACATACTCAAATTATGGACTACTTTCACACCCACAATCTCCTATCAGCAACACAGCATGGATTTTGTCCCGTTCACAGTACAACCACAGATCTTATGTCCTTCACCGATATAGTAAACAACCACAGCAACAACAGCAAATTTGTATCTGCCACCTTCCACAATTTCCCAAAAGCTTTTGACATGGTTAGACATAATACACTTCTTAAAACTCTTTCTGACATAGGTCTTAGTGAATCTTCCTTAGCTTGGTTTCAAGGTTACCTAGCCAGCTGCCAACAAGCAGTACTGTAGCAGCATGAACTCTCAACACTGCTTTCTGTCACACTCAGAGTACCACAAGGCTTCATTCTAGGCATGTCACTATTCTCTCTTTACACAAACAACCTCCATAATTCCACTCCACATGCATCTGTCATACAATATGCAGATGATTCCACATTAATTTGTGCAGCATCTTCTAATGAACTCCAGTCACTTACCCAACTTTCATTCCTATCAGTTGAAATGTTCCTATCCAACATCTGACTTATTTTGAATCCTAGTAAAACAAAACTACTTCTATTTAAACCTACTAGATGCACCTCCTAAGACACCTCCTTTAATATCATGTCCACTAAAAGAACCATCATTTCCCCCAAAGCACACACAAAACATCTTGGTGTTGACATTGACAATAATTTGAGATTTGACATCCACATAGCAAACACCATTACAAAACAACATAAAAACATGGGTATCCTCTATAGAAATAAACAGTTTCTTTTTAAACTCACAAAAATCACATTATCACATACCCATCTCATCTCCACCCTACTCAACACCTCCCCCATCCTTACCAATCTCAAAAAGACTAATGTAACAAAATTAGAATCTGCTACAATAAAATTGCCAGGTTTGCATCAGACTCCCCATACAAAACACACCACTGCACAGCTTTAAAGCAACTTAATTGGATAGAATTTCCCAATCCCTTGCAGTACATTCAACTTATGCTAGCTCATAATATTCTGCATCATCCTCAGAAAACCCACTCACTCCAAAGCCTACTTCAACCTTACTCTAATAAAAGAGCCTTCCACTCTAACAATAAATCCCTTCCAGAAGTTAGTAAACTCAACAACACAGCAGGAGAATCTATCTTTTCTACTGTTGTCTCTAAAATATGGAACTCCTTACCACCTCACATACTATCAATATCCTTCTTTAAAAAATCACTAAGAACTCACTTTACAGTTACTCGTATATCTGTATGTACCATTATTGCATAATTGCAAATACTTACAAATGATAGATTCTTCCAAAATGTTCATACCTATATATATTCTTACTTGTATTAGTTTTTTAACACTTTTATTATGAATAGCTACATCATCTTTTTACTTTATTGTTTTTGTGTGGAGCTTTTCTCCCTGGACCTTCACTGAAAAATGCATATGTGTCCAGTGGACTTTCCAGGTAAACAAATGTAAAATAAAATAAATAAATGTAATATGATAGGAAAAAGCATGTGTCAAAAGTATATCAAAAGTAATGATAAGAAGATAGTATTTTAAAGCTCATAGTACATGAGTTATACATATGACTTTTGTAGTAGTTTTAAACTAATTATTATTATTATTATTAAATATTTTAAATTATGTATGTGACTCACCATTTTAAATAATAAGTGACTTATACTGACACTAGAAATAGCATGTCATATTTTCTAGTGACATGTTCCAGCCTTAAGTGATAAGTAATCATAATAAAACATACATACTTGAAAGACTACTAGACATTAAAAAGTAAAAGTTTATTGCTATATATTTCCCCAAATAGCTGTAAACAAAACAATTTACTTAGCAACTGTTTAAACATAATTTTATTTATTGAGAGCCATTTCCATATTTTTTTTACTTCCTTTTCAGAAGGTCGAGCTTCTGAAATTTGAGCATATAGCTACGGCCATATGCATTTCGAGACTTCAGCCATTCGACCTTCTGAAGGGGAACCATATATATATATATATATATATATATATATATATATATATATATATATATATATATGTGTGTGTGTGTGTGTGTGTGTGTGTGTGTGTGTGTAATATCAACATAATTCTAATATAAATATATTTAATTATTTATGACATTTTAAAGTATCATTTGCATATCTTGTAAAAATATGAATATATTTGTAGAAACTGATATGTATGTGGATGTATGGATGTATGTATATATATATATATATATATATATATATATATATATATATATATATATATATATATATATATATATATATATATATATATATATGGATTCACTTTAGAAGCTCAAAATACTGAAATATCGAAATTCAGTATTTCAAGCCCATAAAGTGGAATCTTGAAAACAGCAAACCTCAGAAGCACAAAATTCAAAACCTCGCATACCAGAGGTTTTGAATTAGTGCTTTTGGTGTTTTGCTGTGGTTCTGGATGCAGGTAAGTGTTGATGTGTTAAGGGTTTTGGGTAGGGGTTGTGGTGTGTGTTAGTGTGTTTTGCTGCTGTGATGTGTGTGTGTGAGTAGAATGCAGCTTGTGTGGTGGTGTTTTGTGTGTTTTTGCATGTAGTGCAACCTCGGAGTTAGAATATTTAAGTTTGGGGGTGTGGGGGCGCAGCCCCCCCTACATGGGGGGGTGAAGGGGTGCTTGCCCTCCTGCTTTTATGTAGTACAGAGCTTGTGTGTGTGTGTGTGTGTGTGTGTGTGTGTGTGTGTGTGTGTGTGTGTGTGTGTGTGTGTGTGTGCGTGCGCTAGCGTGTGTGTGTGTGTGTGTGTGTGTGTGTGTGTGTGTGTGCGTGTGTGTGCGTGAGTGTGTGTGTGTGTGTGGGGGGGTTGTGTTTGTGGACAGCAGAAGCGCAAATTCAAAATCTCCGGTATGCGAGATTTTGAATTTCGCACTTTTGAGTTTTCATTCTTGTTAGATTTCGACTTTATAGCCTCAAAATACTGAATTTCAACATTCTAGTATTTCGAGGATATAAAGTGAATCCATATATATATATATATATATATATATATATATATATATATATATATATATATATATATATATATATATATATATCTAAAATGGGTCTACTCCAAATGAACAAAATGTTGACCAACATTTAACAGAAAAATACAGCGCACTATTTCCACCCCCCCTTAACTAAATATAACAATTCTAGGATTGCACTACAGTGGACAAAAGGGTAAATTTCCCCATGTTGGCCAACTGGATACTTATTGTGGGACATGTTTGTATGTATATATATATATATATATATATATATATATATATATATATATATATATATATATATATATATAAAGTTCAATATTATTTATACATGGCTAAAGAAGGAGCTTTGTAGTAGTTGGATGGAATTAATTAATTCTAAACATCTATCTTTCAATTTTAAAAACTAATGTGATCTCATTGCACCTTGATTTTATGTATCAGCTTTGAAATACAAAAAAAAAGAAAAGACGTAATGTTAACTATACAGACTTAAGAATTGTTTACACATAGTCTGGAAGAAAGAAATAAAAATAATCATCATATGAACCAAGAATAGAAGCAAAGAATAGTAAGAAGAGAAAAAAACAAGTAATTTGAGAACAGAAACTTTGACTTAATTTTAATAAGAAATATTGTATGCTAGTGTATATTCATCATTATATTTTTTAATCAATTATACAAATGTGAGTTCAATATATATGTAAGATAATATAACTGTATATATACTTGATATGTATAGATATATATTAAAAAGGGTTATAAAAGTTATAGGGAATTAGTCGAGTAATAATGAAAACTACATAGAGGTTAAATAATAATCTAGATACTAAACTAAATGTTTAAATTAGCGTAGCGATGTTAAAAGAATAATTATATTAGCAAATTAATTATTATGGAGTTAAATTGACAAAAATTTACTCTTTTTCCCCCTTATTTGTATTAACCTTTTTATTCATTTGCATTTGTATTAATATATTATATGTAAGTTATAGTATCTAATGGTAGGAATTACATTGATACAGGAGCATGATTGTAAATAATCTGTCTACATGTTTAGATAAGTTAGAAATGTTTGTATCCTTATATTGTAGAGTTATAAATATGTTTTGGTTTCATGTTGAAATGTTATCATTGTTTTATAAAGTTATTAGTTTACAGTCTGGAAGGAAAGATTTAATGTTAATAGTAAAAAACAGAGGTAAATACTTTTTAATTAATTCAGTAGGTCTTTCATTAATAGCAATAAATAGCATAATAATATCAATTTGTACAAGACAGAAGCATTTTAAAAATAAAAAATGAATAATGTAAAATTAATAACTTGTTTTTTTGTATGGAATAGTTGTAGTAAAAGAATGGTTTTATCAAAATATTTAAAATTAAACAAAGATAATGTTTTATACTTTCAAGAAATACATTTAATAAAAAAGGATACACAATCATTAAATAGCCTAGGTTATGAAGGCCTTCTATCTTACAGTTTTGATAATAAAAGACGAGCTATAACTGTCTTATGGGGAAAAAAATCACAAGTTATGCCAGTGACCTTAAATATATCTATTGATTCCAAAGGAATGTTCTAGCCATAGTTATCCTTTTCAACAACAGAGTATATACACTAGCCAATTTTTATTGGATCCCTGGTTTGAGTGTTTGTATGGCTAGAAACTTCCTAGAAATCTTAGAAGGTATATGGAAAGGAAACCTCATTATAGCAGGAACTTTTAATTGTATATCTGATTTAAAAAGAAACAAGTTGTGGAAAAAAATACTAGAATTCCTATTTCAGTCAAGGCTTTAAATAAATGATAATTAATTATAATCTGAAAGGTTTAGCTTTATTTGCAGAAACTAATTCTTTGTTTTTTACTCATTATTCATACACACATGGCACTGGAACTCATATTGCTGGAATTCATGTATCATTAGATAAATGGAATGTTTGCAGCATGTATGAATTCTTGAGAATTGTTATTTGCACACTGCTAACATATTCATATAATCTTGCAAATATAATGAACATGATTGTTCTTATAACTGTATTTGTGTACTCAAAGTAGGCAGGTGTTATCAATGTAAATTCTTTGACTGTTGACAATAATATGTCATTTATAAAAAAAAATATTTATGAATGGTTGGCTTCAGACATCAGCTGTCTCAAAAAGTTCTTAGTGGAGACCACACACAGATCATCTGAAGAGTATTCATCACATTCTTAAAACAAAAGGGAGTTTTAAAAAAATGATTTTGTACCTATGTGGGTTCAAAGGGACAAAAGGGTTGATTAACAGATTTATGCTAATTTTCAAAGCACCATACATGTGAGTGCTACACACACATGTGCATGCACACATACACTCACACAATCTATATTGCTTATTAAAAGATAATACAACTGAATCAGCAGTAGCCTCAAGCAATCTTATCTTGCAACAACAGTTGAAGGATGAAGTTGCCAGGTAACAGGAAAAGAGGAAGGCCTAAGATAAGGTTTACTGATGTGGTAAGAGAGGACATGCAGGTGGTTGGTGTGACAGAGCAAGATGCAGAGGACAGGAAGAAATGGAAACAGTTGATCTGCTGTAGCGACCCCTAACGTGAGCAGCCAAAAGAAGAAGAAGAAAAAGATGATTTTATTGTTATTTAATTTAAGTTATCATCTGCAGTGAAGAGTGTACTCAAATTCTTACCAGGATTAAACATAGGCAAGTGACAGATTGGCGTGGTGGAGTGATTAATATTTGTTGTCTCAAAGCACTAGGGTTCAAACTTTGATCTTGATCACCTTTTGGACTTTTGTGTAGGTCATATATTCCTTCTTTTCTGTAGATAACCTTTTAGTACAACAGGGTCTTAATAACTTGCAGTTGTTATTTAGAGTTATAATAAGAAAAGAGTTTCAAAATGAATTCAGCAGCCCATTTATGCTACATAAAATTATAGGCACAAGGGTACAAAGGCTGGTTTATAATTTAATGAGTTCTTCATCCCAGTGGGGGGAACAGTGATCTGCAATAAAAATATATATTGTTTTTCTCTATTTTAGGCCAATGGACTCTGCTTATACTTGGAATTAAACTTAAAAAAAAAATTACCATTAAAGAGCAAACTATAAGCTGTCATCTAGTCCATCACTATAAGGACACAAACATCCCAGCAAATTCAAAGAAATAATTTATTAACAGATTTTTGTGTAAATGTTCCTTAGTGCACAGTGGTGCCAAATGCTTAGAACATTTTTTTTTCTGAAGGTTGTGCCTGCATTCACTTGGTACAGTTTAGAAGCAAGTTGGTCCTGGGTTGTTTCAAATTTCATTTTATCATAATCTTAACCACAGATGATTTAACCAGGCAACAAACTTGAAAAGCTCTGCTTGCCAGCAGCTATAATTTTATGCAACATAGAATGATTTTCTAAGCTGTGTTAGTGGTATAACACTCAAGCAATTCTTTTGTGGTAGTGAAATATTAGAAGGATGAAAATTGCACTCCAACCCCAAGTAAAGATTTTTAATGTCCAGCTCCCTTAACTTTAATGCAAAGATATTTTTTGGATAACTGAAATGCTGGCAGCAAGAGTAATACAATTGCACTTGATTTCATGGAGAAGAATGCAGCCATGTCAGGATAGCTATAAAAAATTTGAAAGACAGAACCAAGCACTCCACCTGTAGAGCCAATAAAGGAGTTTATTAGGGCCATGGAAGAGACCTCACATTGGATAAGGAAGGTATTATAACCAACTTTGGTCCTATTAGCCCTTCCTTCAGTTAATATACATTGGGTTGTTGGGTAGATTAATGACAGTGAAAGAAGCAATATTTGCTATTAGCTCATTAAAAAAAAAAAAACAGCATTTAATGGCAACCCAAGGCATAGGACAGCATGTGCTAAAATTTTACCTCAGAAAGTTCCTCTCATCAGTTGTGATACATTTAGGAATCATTATAGTCATCCCTGATTACATATTGCTTTTTAGCTGCTTTTTGTAAACTATAAGTTTTACTACTGTAAATGTACTTCTTATTTATCATATGCACAAAACTATAAATGTAAATGCCATTTACTAGAGCTTATCTCCCTGAACCTTTGCTGAAAATTAACTTTACCAGTAAACAAAGACAAATAAACAAACCAACATATATTTTGGATATCCAAACAGCCACGAATATTGCTTAATAATGTCAACATATTTAAGAGTATGTATTGGATTTTTTTTTAATAGTCCAAACTATTTTTCATGTTTTTTTTTTTATTCAGTCAAATGACTCATTGCAGGTGTTGCTTTACCCTTTCTCTTTTACAAAATGCCTTAAAAAACTTTTTTTTTTTAAATCAGACAATCATTTAGGGATTAGTGTGAATGAGCAGAATCAAACAAGTATATATTATACATCACTTTTAGAAATGAAAGGACAAATAATACATAAAACCTACAAAGACAGTTTTAAGTGACTGCTCATGTACTGTCAACTTAACCATATGACAGGAAGTGTGACAAGCTGTCGAGTGAGTGTAAGTATCGAAATAAAGGAAGTGAAAGTGACAGTGGTGGAACTGTTATAGCAAGAAATGAAGGAAATTGTCTGTCTTTTAGCAGTTGACTTTGTCAGAAGCATAGAAAGTGCTAGGAAAATTGGCTAAATGATGCAGACTGGATTTAATATCCATTCTCTTTGATGCTCATACACACTCAGCCTTCTGTGCAAAGTTTGCAATCCTTGTATTCTGTTACACATTTCTTTACAAAATGTGTACTTTAACTTTTTGTTACTTATGACACACCATTTTTTCATGCACTGTCTTAGAATGGCTTGAAGCAAGACAATTAGCCATGTAACTTTCTAGATTTAATTTGTAAGCCTGATAACCTTGGAGAATGTAACAACTGAATTGTTTTGGAACTTTTTTCTTAATTCTATATTAAGTCAAAAATGCATATTAGCTTTGTATCACATAATAATTTTTATCTTTATAGAAATGTTATGTATATCTACTTTTTTCTGTGTTAAAAAAATAATTTGCTCATTTTCTCTGTGTTTGCTTAATGAAAAAAGAAAAATATATATTACACAAGATAAACTATATTATGCAGTTTTCACTGAGCATTTGAAATATTTGCAAATACAATAAACAGTTATGGAGTTATACAAGTTACATTTTTCATTATGAACCTTAATATTTTATGACATAACACTGTTGAACATAAATACTAGACACAGATTTAATACATAAATAAAAAAATGGAGAATAAAAATACAAACAATTTCATTAATACTTTTTAACACTGTTGACCACAACTGCCTTCATCAGAATATGACCTTTAACTGGTGAATGAACAATTAAATAGTATTCCACTAAAAATGCACTTGTCAGATGACCCAATAACAACTGATCAACTTAACGACTGTTCTACTAACTTCTACTACTTTTACAAACAACTTAAAAAAATTAAAAACAAGTCTTTTTACATTTCTTGCTTTGTTGGTTCCTAATCAGAACAACTTTATAATTTATATTACTATTGAGCCCAGGTTCACAATACGCATAAAACAAAATTTGGTATTTCAGTCGCCTAAACTCTAATTCATTCTCTTTATCTCCATTGAAATCATCTGGGACATGGTTAATAACACTGAAAAGAAAAAAAATTAAAAGAATGACACCTCATAGAATTGATTGCTGGGGCATTCTCCCTGTTCTTAATTTTTATGGCATATTGTTGCTCGTAAATTCTTTTTTTGAATTTCCTGTTTGTCTTTCCTATATAAAAGGCACCACAGGTGCAACACTTGGCAAGGTATACCATGTATCTAGAACAACATGTGAAGTACCCATGGATTGGATGTATTTTATCCATCCTTAAATTTAAAAAAAATATGGACCTTTGGAAATATAACTGCACTGAGCACAATTGTTGTATGTATCTCTTCTTCCTTCTTTATAGTATTCCTTGCCATCCTTTTCCAAGTAAATTGTTATATTATTGTCTTTGTTATTGATACAAAGTGGCCTGTCCCCATCACTCTTTTTTACTTTGTCACTGGCTTCTAATATCCTCCATTTATTATGTATAACCTATAAACCTTTTAATGGCTCCACTGTCTACAGAAAATACTAAAGGCATAGAAAAGGACCATTCTCTAAAATTACATTGAATGCCCTTCCATATGTTTTTCTTCACTGTATCTTGCTCAATAATTTATTGTACTACATTTTCTGGATGCAATGCCTGAATAAAATTGTCTATTTTTGTTGTGTCCTTTGCAAGTCTTTTTAACTTAATCAACTGACCTTTTACTATGTTATGTTTTATGTATGGGGTGTATACTAGAGTAGTGCAGCAGTACGTTACTGGATACATTCTTGTAACTAATCACTCTATCAAGTTTATTGCCACTCTCATTGTTTGCACCTCCAAATCCAAAAAACAACATAGGAAGTGTGATAAGTGTGCGAAAATACAAAACATTCTATACTCTTGCTTATGTCTCTCAGATATAATTCCAATTTTCTAACCTGCCCCTTCCATATATAAAATCAAATCATCAACAAAGTGAAAATAGAAAAAATATTTATATGTCCCACTGCACATAAAAAGAAGCAAGTTTCCAAATATGCCATGACTGGATTAGCATAATTTGGTGCCATTCACTCTCCCATTGCCACCACTCTTTTTTGATGGTAATAGATCCCTTCAAATGAGAATAAATTATTACCCAAACCTGATCAATACACTGTACTAAAAACTTAACTCCCCCACTACATAATGGTTACTGTTGTCTAACATGAATACTGTCCATTCTAAACCTACTTCATATGAAACAGAGGTGTATTATGCTTGTGCATCTACTGTCACCAATAAATCTTCCCTTTCAATACTGGTTTTCTAGAATTTTTCAAGGAAATCAAACGAGTCCCTGATAAAGGAAGGAACTTGTTTCACCAGTGCAGGTAATGCCCTGTCAATAAATTGGGACACAGCTTGCACTTTCAAAGGCTGCACTAACACAGTTGCTCTATATAGTGAATCTACCTTATGTTTATATATCTTGGGAATGCAAAAACAAATTGTACATGTTTTCTGAAATTGTCCCCTCAATTAAGGTACTGTACAGCGAAGAATACATCAGTCTATATGCCTTATAGATCTCCTTTTGTTTTTATGAACCTTCAAATAAAAGTTAGTGTCCTCTAACAGTAGTTTCATACCCTTAATATAATCCTCTCTGTCGACTATGACCATTGCTTGCCCTGTGTCAGCCTTAATAATTGGAATACTTCTATTACAGCCCAGTTGTTTCAAACACAGCCTCTCTGCCGCACATAAGTTATAAAACTTGTTTTGCTTGGATTACTTAAAACTTCCCCAATCTCTTTTTCACAATTTTCTTGAAATGCTTTTATGATGGGATGCAGGGGTGATTTAAAAACACTAAGAACCGCTTTGTTTACTGCTGGGTTGTTTCTAAAAAAATATTCTTAGATTCAACTTTGTAGTGCACCTTTTAAGGTCTATAACTATTTGTTCCAAATCTGTTCCCATCTGAAAGTACCTTACCAGACAAGGTGTAAATCTTACAGTCCAACAGCATCACCTCCTGTTCACTCATTGTTTCTTCTCTGTGGTTTGTGGCAAATACTTGCTGAATGAATTCTCTGTTGCTGTTTCTACCCACAGTTTATGGTGTACTACTCCTTTTGGGTTGGAAAAAAATAATTTTGCCCTTGCTGTTGTTTCTCTTCTGGAAGGTATCAATGTGACATTGCCAGTCCAGATCCCTTCTTCTCCTGCAGTCTCTTTAATCTTCTAGGTTAAAAATGTCCAAAAGATGATGTGCTTGTTTGTACAATTTGTGCACTCCATTCCATTCTTTGACCAACTTGTACTCTCCTGCTGTTGTCACGCTAAAGAATGTTATCTTCTCTTGTGTGTCTTAAGGTGGTTCTGATAAGATTGCTGTACTCTTTCTTATCCCTATGGATATTTTTCTCTTGCTTTTTCTTGGACTCCATGTCACGTTTCATAACTTTTTCTTGTATTTTGTTGAGTTTCTCTTCTATCTGCAAAGCAGCCGCCATCAAACTGAGTTTGTCCACCAGACCTCCTATCTATTTTTCCCCACTAAAAACTTTTATGCATATTGTGCTGCCTTAAGAGTTTTAATAATGCTAAATTGGCTGCTATACAGGTACTGTTTCATTCATTCAAAAAATATTCACTGTGAATACCATTAGGCCTGACATTAACTTTAAGACTTTGAGCATTCTTTTGACCTTTAAATATAGTTCAGAAAGGCTATATCCCACTGCAGTTTTATGCTTTTCACTAGAAAGGTTTCCAAGTCTTTAAATAGACATTCATTATTAAAAAATACCCTCAGAACATTCGATGGAAGTTCGATAAAGTCCAAATGATCTTGAATGTCCAAAATAGGTTGCAGTAAGAATTCAGTGGATGGTAACTGACCAAGAGTTATTTCTAATCCCTTCATGCCTTTCAGTCATTAAACCAGTGTCTAATACCATGGTGGAGTCTAATTGATTCAAGTATGTCCTGAGATTCACTACAGGCTCCTTATTGCTGACTCCTCATTGAGACTTATTCTGGCTTTTCCCGGTTAGGGGTCACCACAGCAGATCACCTGTCCACTCATGATTGGCAGTGGAGTTTTACGGTGTTGAGTTGCCAGCCTGGTGCCTGACCTTCCACAGAAGGCACACACACACACACACACACACACACACACACACACACACACACACACACACACACACACACACACACACACACACACTCTCTCTCACACCTAGGGCCAATTTAGGGTGTCCAATCCACCTACAGCATGTCTTTGGGATGTGGGAGGAAACTGGAGCACCCAGAGAAAACCCACATGACCACAGGGAGGACATGCAGACTCCTCACAGAAGGCACCTCAGCCGAGGATCGAAATGGGAGAACCTCTTGCTGTGAGGTGGCAATGCTAACCGCTACACCATCGCAGCCAGCCTTTGACTCCTCATTGAGACTCCATATCAAAAATACTATAAACACTAACTCAAACATAATAGGAACATCTCAAAATGGTGGCAAAAATACAAAAACTAAATAAAAATGTACCACCACTGAAGAATAAAAATTCAAACCTTTTAATTAATACTTAATTAGCATTGTTGACCACAATTGCCTTCATCAGAACATAACCTTTAACTAGTGAATGAACAATTAAGTAATATTTCACTAAAAATGCACTTCTCACATGACTCAATAACAATTGATCAATTTAACAAATGGTTCTAATAACTTCTAATAGTTTTACAATCAAGTTAAAAAAAAATGAAAATAAGTTTATTTATATTTCTTGCTTTGCTGATTCCTAATGTAAGCCACTTTATAATTTATGTTACTGATGAGCCCTGGTTCACAATACCCATAAAACAAAATTTGCCATTTCAGTTCACTAAACTCTAATTTGTTTTCTTTATATCCATTGAAATCATCTGGAACATGGTCACTAACACTCTAGAAGATTTAGGATTTTTGCCTGGAAATGTTTGCATGGATATTTTTATATCCCAAGTAGGCTCCAGAATTTTTTCCTCAGGCAGACAGCACATGTTGGAGGTGTGAAGGAGAAGAAAGAGATAATTGGGAACATATTTTCTGGTATGGATGTGGTGAGAGAGGACATGCAGGTGGTTAGTGTGACAGACCAAGATGCAGAGGACAGGAAGAAATGGAAACAGTTGATCTGCTGTGGCGACCCCTAACGGGAGCAGCCAAAAGAAGAAGAATAATTTTCTGGTAGTGCAGTGAAATGGCGGAATTTAAGGATTCCCTGTGGGATGCACTGTTGGAGTTGTTAGGTGGGGAGCTTGGTCTGATGAGGGAAATTATTTTTCTGAGTTATGATGTAGAATTGGAATTGCCTAGGCCTTGCTGCGTCTAATAATGTTGGCTGCCAAAACACAATTACTAGAAAATGGAAATCAAAATCTAAACCAACTATACTAGAAGAAATTAATATACTAACAGAGATAAAACAACTGGAACTGAGATCTTTAAAAAAGGGTAGGAGGAAACTAGCAAACTTCATAGGAAAAAGTGGAAATTGTAAGACCAATGCATACAAGGGAGGAATGAGGTTTAAAAGGCAGCAGGACTTAAATGAGCTATGTAATGTTTGACTGAAAAAGATTGAGTGGAATATAAGTGATATATAATGTTTGTAACTGGGAGTGTGTCAGTATGGATTGTGATATAAAATGCTTGCAACTAGGACTGTGTCGGTGTAGTTTGTTTTTATTTCTATAAATGTATGATTGCCTATGTAGAAAGTGATGGTTTAAAAAAGATACTTCTTGTTTTAAAAAATTGAAAAAAAAGGCAGGAATTGAATAATTTATGTAATGTTGCTTAGTTATAGGACACATAGCAACATATGAGAAGTAGAATGTTTATGTTAATTATATTGTTATTATTTTTATACAAATGTAAATCTGCCTATATCACTAGTGATAATTTAATAACGTTGTTGGAGAAAAAAAATAACACTGAAAACAAATTTCTTAAAAGAATGACACCCCAATAGAATGCTTAGCTAGAGCATTATCCCTGTTGTTAACTTTTATGGCATATTGGCGCTCATAAATTCTTTCTTTTGAATTCCCTGATTGTCTTTCCTATATAGAAAGCATCACAGGTGCAACACTTGGCAAGGTATACCACATATATAGCACTGCATGTGAAGTACCCATGGACTGAATGTGCTTTATCCATTCTTAAATAAACAAAATATATATGGAGCTTTGGAAATATACCTACACTGAGCACAATTGTTCCACTTGTATGTATTTTTTTTTACTTATTACACATCATTTTTATGCACTGTCTTAGAATGTCTTGAAGCAAGGCAATTAAATACATAATATTCCAGATTTAATTTGTAAGCCAGATAACCTTGGAGAATGTAACAATTACATTGTTTTGGAACTTTTTCTTAATTCTTAATAAAGTCATCAAATGCATTTTAGATTTTACATTACATAATTGTTATTGCATAAAATTCTTCATGCAAATCTTATGTATATCTACTTTTTTCTGTGTTAAAAATACATCATGTACTCATTTTCTTTGTGTTTGCTTAATGAAAAAAGAAAAACATATATTACATGAGCTTAACTATATTATGCAGTTTTCACTGAACATTTGAAATGCTTGCAAGTATAATAAACAGTTACAGAGTTATAAAAGTTACATTTTCCATTATAAACCATATTATTTATGACATGACAATGTTAAATATTCAATATCTAACAAGATCTAATATATCTTGTAAATAATAATATACAAAGTATTAACATTGCCACTTCTAAGTATGCAGTTTAAAACATTAATCCATATATGGGTATGTATAGTGTAAACACTTTTATTGTTTTATCAGTTTACGTTTGCATTTTTAGTAAGCTGAATATTCATAGATTGGTACAATAGAAACATTGTATGCAACCATTCAAGTAATTTCTATGGACTATTCAGAAAAAAATAAATTTTTGTCATTTAAGATTTTTAACTATAGTCCACTACTGATGGATAGAAAACACACTTCTTTTCAAAGTAATATCTCTTAATATGTTGAACCCAATGTGTCACATGTCAAAACAGCATATGATTATTTTATCACCAGAAGACATGCTAAAAAACTATCAATCTGTAAATTAAAACTTGCTTTTCATGATTCATTTTATTCAAATATTGGTGTCTATTTTTGTGTTTGTCAAGAATTGTCTTAAATGTCCTATACTTGCACATTGCTAGACATATTAAAAAAAACTTGGTTATATTGTCATTTTATGATCTAGATCTAACTTCGGCATAAGACCATTCTGTGAAGTCATTAATAGTTATATCAAACACTCCATTAGTGTTATAGCTCATTGTCTAACAAGCTGCCTGTCTTCGGTGTTAGATTACACTCTACTCACTTTAACTGATATTTGAGAGTCTGGGGGTTGCTTTCTTGTTTTTTTTCCTGAAAGCAAATGGCACAGTAGTTACACTAATGTGTTACAATGATTCAGGTGATTTGTTCATTGTGACTTTTTTGAAGTCACATATATCAAATTGTGTTTGAGTTGGGAACAGCACCCTAACTCAAATGCCAGATTTAATATACTATTTACTCCTGACCATAACTACACTACATTAGCAAAATGAAGAGATATGTATGCATCAACACATGGATGCTGGGGCTGCAGTCAAAGCTCTCAACCTTCCATCTACAAAATGAAGAACAATAGCTCTCATAATGTGGAACTAGCACCTTCAACTAGGAAGCTCATAGGATGGTTAAAATGTGATATTTGTACTAATGGAATAATTCTTTGAATGAATTAATACAGTTAATTTCTATTTATCATGGATATCCATTAAAAAAATTGATAACACTGAATGTGTGATGGACCCTTTCAATGTGGAACTAAATGAGGAGCATTCCTTGTAATGAGCTACACTTGAGAGGTATGGCTGCAGTCTGTATAAAGTAATTGTGTTTCATTGCTTATTCTGTAAAAATGGTAAATCTTAATCATCTTAGATTCAACTGAGACAGTTCATTTAAAATAATTTTAAAGATGTTACATTTGATAAAATTTTAATATTTTCATAAATAACAACTGCAGTGTCTCCGTCTGACAGTAACTTGATTTTGGACATCTGCACTGAATATTAAGCTTTGAAGCCACTGTGCTTAACATGTCACTGTTTAATGGGATTCTAGTTTACAGAAAACCATATAACAGTATAACGCCAGGGAGGCTAGTAGAAATTAATTCATGCAAAACACCTAGTGTTTTCGTAGCGACCATGCTGTCATACATTGACAGATACAAAAAAAAAATTAAACGATGCACTAATCTGTGTGTAACTGACATATGTGTATGTTGACAAACAGGAAATAACACACTCAGGCTCAAAAACACAGAAAGGAAACATGCGTGTGTGACGATGTAAGGTATTGCCAGCTGTGCCAGGAGAAGTAGGTCAGTGAATGTGTAACAGATGCCAGCACAACTAGCTGGAATTTAATAAAGGATCACATGTTATTTGAATATCAAACTGATTTTTACAGAAGCTAGTGTTGAAAATGGATTTGTAAGGTTGTTTGTGTTATCGTTTACTCTGCACATGCACAAACCCCATAAAATCAAAGCATTTCAGAAACTAAAAAACTTCAACGCGAATGAACTAAACAATCAACTCTCAGCTGTCAGCTGGACTTTTCTCAGACATCTACCCCTCTATGAAGCTGTGATGCAATTTAATAACTTATTCCTTAACATACTCAACTCACTTGACCCTATATGCAATGTCAGAATAAAATCTGCCATAGTCCCTTGGCTAACCCCATCCACTCAGTCCTTAATGACCAAAAGGGGCACAAATTGGAAACTCTGGACAAAAAACAAACTACCCATTCACCTCCAAGAAAACAATTAACAATGAGAAAAGAAAGTACTACTCACCCCCCCCAAACTGCATCTACATAACCCAAAGAAATTCTGGCATACAATTAATCAAATCCTTCATCCTGGCAACTCATCCTCTTCCCTCCAAAGTGCTACTACCTTTAACTCCTACTTTGTAGACTCCATTAGTAAACATATCAATCATCCAAACACTAACATCACCCCACCCACCATCCCTTCTTCTCCCTCTAATACCACCTCTGCTTTCTGCTTGAAAACTGTATCCACCAAATACACACAATCTCTTCTCCATAAACTCAAACCCTGTTCTCCCTCAATAGATGGTCTCCCTCCAGTCCTTCTCTAGCTAGCTGCCAACTACTTAGCCCCACCCATCTCTATTCTTATCAACCATTCCATTACTGAAGCCAAAGTCCCAGCCATCTGGAAAAAGTTTTACACTCTCCCCATCCATAAAGGAGGTAACTCCACTGAACTATCCAACTATTGGCCCATGGCCCATAGCAATTCTATCACCCCTCTCTAAGATTTTGGGAAAATGTGTATGCAAACAGATCTTAAAAAAACCTTACTCAAGAGAACCTAATCACCCCTACCCAACATGGCTTTTGCCCAGGTCATAGCACCTCAACTGCTCTCATCTCCTTCATAAACACCATCTCACAAGCTAAAGATCAGAATAAACTAATCTCCTGTCTCTTTCTTGATCTCTCAAAGGCATTTGACACCATCTCCCATCCACTCCTCTTAGGCAAACTCTCTCTTTTAAACTTATCCACTTCCACTATCTCCTAGTTCTCTAGTTACTTCAGCAACCATTTCCAATCTGTCAAATGGAACTCTGCTATCTCCCCCAACTCCCTATAGAGATGGGAATATGCCAAGGGTCAATCCTAGGACCACTGCTGTTTAATATTTTTACTAATTAGTTATCTACCTCTACCCCACACTTATCACTAGTGCAATATGCAGATGACTCCACAGTCATCACCATTGCTGATACCCTTCCCAAGCTCCATACTACAACACAAGACCCCACACTCATCACTAGTGCAGTATGCAGAGGACTCCACAGTCATCACCATTGCTGATACCCTTCCCAAGCTCCATACTACAACACAAGACCCCACACTCATCACTAGTGCAGTATGCAGAGGACTCCACAGTCATCACCGTTGCTGATACCCTTCCCAAGCTCCATACTACAACACAAGACCCCACACTCATCACTCGTGCAGTATGCAGATGACTCCACAGTCATCACCATTGCTGATAGCCTTCCTGAGCTCAATACAACAACTCAAGACTCCTTTTTGTCCATTGAAAACTGGCTCAACCAAAACCATCTAATATTAAATCCAAAGAAGACCAAACTCTTCGTACCTAAAACTAAGATCCACCTAAAACCATCCTTCACGATCATGTCCCACAATAACACACCCATCACAGTTGAAAGCCACACCAAGCTACTAGGGGTCATTATTGATTACCAGTTAACATTTGACCTGCATGTTCTAAGAAACATTAAGAAAACACATCAAAAATTTGATCTCCTTTACAGAAAGAAAAACTTCCTCTCATGTAAAGCTAAAACAGCTGTATTGCATGCTACCTACTTCCAGCCCTTCTCTATGGCTCTCAAATTCTCACCAATTTACAGACCTCACTCATAACCAAACTAGAGTCCACATACAATAAGGTAGCTAAATTTACTGCTGAAGTACCATACTCCTCTCATCACTGCTTAGCACTCCATAAACTGAACTGGTTAGAATTCCCCCATAACCTTCTCCTCTCTCAGCTTCTGGTAATTCATTCTATTCTATACCAGCCCACCTTCTGCGCCAGCATCTGAGCTATCATCTCCTCCTACAGCCCAGCAAGAACACTCCGGAGCTCTGAACAACATCTCCTGTCCATTCACAAACTCAAGATCAACATAAGACAAAACCCTTATAGCTGTTATCCGGCTACCACTTAACATCCAACACCTTAGACCCAAACTACAATTCAGAAAAGTAGTAAAAAATCACTTAAGCAAAAAAAAAAAACTATGCCTATGCTATCTCCTCCCTGACTGACCCATCTTTAGAGCCCACCCAATATCTTACCTTTCATCTACTTCAGTGAAACTGTACCTCCCTCCATATCACTCTTCACTTCAACTTTGCAAACCATCTTTCCTAACTCTCTGCCTTGAACCTACACCCTTAAAAAGATCTTTCATGCTACCTCCTCTTCGCCCTTTCACAGCCAATTTAACCTGTACTGATGTATAACTTTCAACAGTAGAAATTCCAAGCTTAGAAATACTTACCTAATTAGCTTTTATCACACTGTAACCACTATTCTTTGCCTTGTAAATTATATCTGTAATGTTTACTTTTAATCTGCACTGTTCAGTAATATGTGCTGATATCTACAGACTAACTGCCATTCATGTTAACCTGCTTTTGTATATATCTACTTGTGATTTTGATTGTGATTTTGTACTATTATCTCTGTACTATTCAACTTAAATGCATGTATAAACTGTGGAGCTTTTCTGTCCAGGTCTCCACTGAAAAAGGGCTCTGTCCCAGCTGGACCAACCCGGTCAACAAATGTCAAATAAATAAATAAACAGAGGGTCATGACTGTATTGTAATTTCATTAAATATATACACATATATATATATATATATATATATATATATATATATATATATATATATATATATATATATATATATATATACATACATACATACACACACACACACACACACACACACACACACACATATATATGTGTGTTAACAGAGGTACTGGAAGAGAAGAGGTTCAGCTCCAGCTAACTTTTCAAAATAGTAAGAAATTAAATTACTGGGCTTAGGCCATAAGTATGTTCCCCTGGATTCACTATCCTTCCGTGCAGAACTAGCTTAGCCCTGCACGGAAGCGGCCTTTAGGAGTAGGACAGCAGCGCACCATGCATATTAATGAAGGCGCGCTGCCTGAGCTCCTAAACGGACACAGAACATGTACGAGTGCAAGGTGTGTATCTGAGAGCACAGCTCTCAGAATATACATGCCCCTGCAATGAAGTACAGCAGTGTATGAATAAGGAGTGAGACCAGTCATAGGTGTTCACATACCCCCAGCAACACCCCCCAAGTTTACAAGAGCAATATCTAAAATAGTAAAGATAAAGAAGGGTTTTTTTTATAAAACAGTTTAAACATAACCATAGTTGTACAGGTTTTCCCACTGCTTAGCTATGGTTAATGCAGCTTAAATGGCACAAGAGGATAAAAAGCAAGATATATGTAAGATATATGTAATGAAGCCATACAGCAATAGTGTAGTGCAGAGCATTCGCCTTATGAGCAGTCATTTTCAGTTCAAGTCCCACTCCAGTACAGTCCATTTACAATATCAAATCAGTTTATTTTGTCGCATAACCTACGGCATATCATATATTTGTGAACTGGAGTACTGCATTAAATGCAGATGTCAGGTGTGATTGTCATAATGTTGCAAAGTCCACAGATAATCACAAGTGCCCCATACAATATATGTACACAGAAATGAGGGATACAAATGGAAAGTAAAATGTGTAATGAATGATAAATCCATACAGTTGCCAAATCCACCACCTTCCCAAGAACCATTAGACTATACTGTCTAAATTGGTGTGATGGTAAGCAGGTGTAAGCACTAGTAAGCAAGAGTAAGCATATTTAAGCAGTAGTAAGTGGGAGTAAGCATATTTAAGCAGCAGTAAGTGGGATTTAGCCCGTTTGCATGGGAGTAAGCAATGCGCACACAGGTTAAGCAATATTGAAGTTAACACTTTGTAAGCATATTTAACTAGAGGTTAGCATTGCTTACCTTTGCAAAAACCCACAAAAACATGCTTACAATTGCTTAAAGGTGCCTTAATCAATCTGTATGCATCTGCTGCTGTTTTGGCCAGAAACAAAATAAACACCCTTCACTGGTCTGGAACCCAGAACCATGTATACTATAGTCACAGGAGTTAACCACTAAGCCATCACGACAGTGTATAAAACGGAGGTATCACCAAACAGATCCTCACTATAGGAAATACAAACTGAACATGTGAAAGGAATTTATATACAGTTTTATATTGTATAACCTACTACAGGACATAAATATGTGATCTGGAGTACTGCATTAAGCCCAGATGTGAGGTGGTATTGTAATAAAGTGTTGAAGTCCCCTAATAAACACAAGGACCCCGTACATTGCATGTACACATGAATCATAGATACCAAATACACATATAACATGTAATGAATAATAAATCAATGCCACAATGCAAATATAATGCAACTAAGCATTGCACAGCCCAGCTTAGTAAGTGTAAGCAATGTGTAGGCCAGCTAACTCAGTCTGCCCATTGGTATACCTCTTTAAGCAATGCCAACCTTAGATAAGCAGGTTTGCCCATGGCTTAGCTTTTTCAAAACCATCCAATCCCAGCAAAGTGTGGGAAACCAGCCCTACTTAAAACCAATAGACAGGAATACATCTCATAACTGGTTGTAGCTTCCCCTTGTAGGCACTATGTCTGGAATGGGAGAGGGTGTGTGCTTTCAGGCACAACACTGCAACATCCAGGAGTCCAGAGTCATGGCAGGACTCCTTGTGATAGACCATGACCAGAGACTGCTGCAGGGCCAGTACCAGGGTTCCCAATACAAAGTGGAAGCCTGGGACCCTCTCGCCCATGTCCTCACCAGTGCCACTGGAATACCCTGACCTGCTGAGCTGGTCAGGCATCACTATGCTGACCTGAAGCAGAGAAAGGGGGATCTCTTGGATCAGTGGATCCAAGACGCTAGGAGGACAGAGGAAGTCCCAGCTGTGTGTAAGTATAAGTCCACTATCTGTTTAATAATTGCCAGCTCATGTATATTATGGATAGGTATGGCTAAATATTCCTCTTATGTCTTTCACAGTGGCAGGTGAGCGGACTACGAACCAGGAAGCCCATGGCTGTAGACTGCAGCATTTGCGACGCAAGGCAGTTTAGTAATACTCTTGCATGTACTGTCATAGGAAATAAATCTAAAAGTAGTAGTAAGTTAATTGCCTGTATAAAACCTGTATTGTTTAAGGCATGCACTGCATACACCAGAGAATAGGGCAGGAAGAGTCTCATATATGTTGTATGTAAATAAAAGCATAATAGCCTAACAATTAAGGTCTAACTGCTGGACTGCATGTGTTCACTCTGGTATCATATTGTAATGTAGAGTTGCAATCACTTAATAGTACTGTTGTAGTAAGCACTGTTACCCACACTGTGCTACATAAATAAATTGTAGGAATGTCTGTATATGACTATTGTAATTCCAAGAGGTTAAATAGTACAACTGAGAGAGACTTGGACAGAAAACACTGAAAGATAGACAACAATATCCAAATAGCACACTCAACTGTGTTATAAGTTGTTGTATTTTTTGCACACACAGGCATGGTTCGAATCCTGGGAGTGGTAGTAGGCTGTATGCAGAATCATACCCCACAAGTGTACAGAAATGTCGAGAATGTCCAGTAATTCGGCCCATAGCTGCTGGCTGTCACCCTGTCCCCCTGGCAAATCAGTGGGATGATCCCAGACATTTAGGCAGCAAAGAAGACATACAACTGATTGTCAGACATCTATAACAACAAACCTGTCACTCTAGCAACCCCCCAACATGTTATGAGAGTAGGTAACCAAGTATGTCCCATCTCCGCCCTCATGTTGTCAAGCTGTGACCAGAGGGTGTACAGCAACAGAGTGAGACGTAAGTGCATAATACTAATGTGGAAACTGGTAATTTGTGTGGCAACATGCAGGTAGTGCAAACAAACATTGCTCCCACAGGTTTGTCAGATATGAACACTGTGCCTATAAATAAAACATTGATATCCTGTACCCGTACTGTCTACTCTGGTATTGTATGGCATTGTTAGTGTTGCAGTTACTCAGAATAATAAGGTGTTACTCAGCACTGTCACACACACTGTACTACATAATACAACTGTCTAGGAAATCCTGTATAAGAGTGTTGTAATTACAAGGTCAGAATGTAAAACCACAGGAGAATTATAGACATAAATCAGACAAGAGATACACAGCAATACCTATATAGCACACTCAACTGTGATGGACAGTGTTTTATTTTTAGCAGACACAGCCATGGTTGGAATCTTGGGAGTGGTAGTAACCTGTATGCAGAATCATACCAAACAAGTTTACAGAAATGTCCAGAATGTCCAGTCATTCGGCCCATATCTGCTGGTTGCTACCCGGCCCCCTGCCATATCAGTGTGCTAATGTCTGGCATGTAGGCAGCATTTCATGTCATATAACTGACTGTCAGACCTGTAAATATTTGAAAAAATGTCAAATAAAACAAACCTGTCATTGTACAAGTCACTAAAGGTTTAAGAGGGCAATAGTCGAAATATGCCCGGGTTCACATGCATGTGGTGAAGACATGCCCAGAGTGTGTGCAAAAAGAGATGGACAGCTATGTGCATAACACCAACCTGGAATCTGGGAGTATGTGTAGAAACAGTTAGGTAGTGTTAACAAACAATACCTCCACATGTATACCAGGTAAGAGGTGTATACTGCAGGTAAAACCAGTTCATGTACATAGTTGTTGGCAGCCATACCACTGTCCAAACTAAGGAAATAGGGTCGTGTACCAATAAATGTGAGGTACAGATCACAACACTGGCTAGGAAAGTAATGCAAACTACAGGAATATACTAGTTATTCATTAACATCTTTCTCTCCCCTTCCACTATATCTGCAACAATAAACTAAATACACAACTCAATTGGTATGTGCTGACTTAACTCTACTATTGGGACATTGTTTGATAATTATTTAAATTTGTTTCTATGCATGTGCTATGTTGAAATACTCCCACATTGGTGGCATGCTGCCATCAATGTACCTGCATGCTGTTGTAATGACCACTGTCGTCCCATATATGCATGTGCTCTGTTTGCTATGCAACTGTTCCACATCTGGTGTTTGGGTTAATGGGAATATCTATGGATGCTGTTATACCTAATTCTGGAATGTGTTGTCTATTACTAACCCACATATGTTGATAAAATGTAAACACCATAGCATGTTAGGGAAGGCCGGTCCCGGTGGACCCACCTGTCCCACCTCAGCTGGCTGTGGCACCGGGCACCATCACATCTGGAGTCCAACTTGGGACCTCATAGTCCACTGGTCCTGCATCACCTTCGAGTGGAACTGCCTCAGGGAGGAGATGGGGCTCACCAGGTCTGGGTTGTGGTGCATAGCGAGCTCTGCAGGGAGGTCAGCGATCTGCTATGCCAGCTTGAGGGCCTTGTGTCACAACTAGAAGGTCGGCCTGGCCCTCCTACTCAGCCCCCAGCACAACCACCTTTGGGACTGTGAAGGTGCAATGGTGACTGCCCATGGGTGGAACCCTCAGTTCCAATGTTTCCACTAGGGGGCCCATGGGCTTCTGATTTCCCAAAAACACTCCCCATCAAGGTGTTTACCCTCCACATGTGTCATATGCCACCCCTGTATGCGTCTTGTGTGTCTTGTCTGTTAACCTACCCAATCCACCTCTCCAAATATACCTACTATCTCTCCCCAACAAACCACTCTCACCTGAAAAGAAAAGGCAATCTGTTCCAAAAAAAATCTCGCCCTATACATAGCTGTCCATTTCGCTCACATGTTGACTGGACACATGTAATCTGGTCTAATTGGCTTAACAACATATTATTGTTATTCTCACCCCTGTCTCTGTGGTATGAGTATGCAAATCTATTTCCAAATTCAGTGTATATGCACAGCTGTTGCTGTGGAAGACATGGGCAGCTATGGACCTTCCCTACATCCTTCCTGCACATCCCTAGCTATTTTCCCTACTGTCTTTCCCTCTTTGTGCCCCTTTTACAGCACTTTCCTATCAACCTTTTTTTCTTTTCTATTAAAGAAATTAGCACAGGAGTAAGTGGGAGTAAGCACTTTTAAGCAGCAGTAAGCAGGTTTAAGCCAGTTTGCATGAGGGTAAGCAATACCTACACAGGTTAAGCAATTCAGAAGCTAAATGACTATAAGAAACTGTAACCAGAAGTTAGCAGTGCTTACCTTTGCGCAAACCTGCACAAACCCACTTACAACTGCTTAAAAGTGCCTTAATCACTCTGTATCCAATGGCCATTGTTCTGCCCAGCAATAGAACAAATAGTCACTGCAAGTCTTGAACACAAGACCCTGCATACCATAGCCAAAGTGATTTACCACTAAGCCATGTTAGATATACATATCCCTGATGTTTTCACAAACATATCATCAAGCAGAGTTATTCAACAGTACAGGAAATGTATTTAAACAAGAAGATGCATACATTTATTTATGTATTAATTTATTTTACATATGTTAACCGTGTTAGCCTGACTGAGCTTTTCGCTCATTTTTGTCTCAGACTCTGGGAGAAAATCTCCTCTGTGAATAAAATATAACAAAGTCCCATTATAATCAGTAAAAAAGTTACTATCAGGTTACAATAGCATGTGTGTGTGTATATATATTTCTATCTATATAGATATATACATATCTACATATATATATATATATATATATATACATATATATATATATATATATATATTATATATATATATATATATATATATATATATATATATATATATATACACACACACACACATATGCATACACCTATAGATATATATGCCTACATATCTATATATATATATCTATATCTATATATCTATATATATATATATATATATATATATATATATATATATATATATAGCAATGTATATATGTAAGCATATATATATATATATATATATATATATATGTGTGTGTGTGTGTGTGTGTGTGTGTGTGTGTGTGTGTGTGTGTGTGTGTGTGTGTGTGTGTGTGTGTGTGTGTGTGTGTGTGTGTGTGGGTGTGGGTGTATATACAGATATATAGCTATAGATATAAAAGAGAACATAACAAATACATTTATGACCCCACAGGCATCGTTAATGGGGGAGAGGGGACCCGAGTTACATATGTCTTGCATGTATTGATATTACCCCCTACACACACACAGCCAAATAGATCTGCCCTGCAATACAATACCAGCCGTTGCAAGTCCCATAACCAGGACCTGAGACAACATGGCCACAAGATGTTAACAGTAATCCATCCCACCTGTATGATGTCAGGCTGGTATCAATAACATATCATGCAGTACAGTCTGGCTACCATGCGGAATGTACAATGTGGAAGCAATAAACATTCCTAAGCTACATATACAAACACACGTATATATGCAGATTTATATATATATATATATATATATATATATATATATGTATATATGTAACTACACATACACACACACACACACACACACACACACACACACACACACACACACACACACACAGATATGTATAGGAAGATACATATTTAGAGGTTGCACACCATACGTAACAGCCAATATTCCTACAGTTGCCACCTTACCAAATGACACTGCATGAGTCACCCATACAAAAGACAATTGTTGCCTGAAACATACTCACAGAGATTTCAAAGGATATAACACCACACAAAGGTTTGCATACATGAAAAAGTTTTATTTGTGTACTATTACAGTTGTATATGCCATGCCATATAGCTGTTTAGACTTTGAAATACATATAAACAGACTAATGCAACTCTCAAACAAATCAATTAATACAGGATTCTGGAAAGCATAACATATGTTGCTGTCCAGGCTAAGGCTTTCAAGTAGTACAACAGGAAAGACAGACTGGGTCACAGGATAACAATCAATCAATAGCACGTAATGCAGATATATAGTCCATAAGCCTCTATCTACACTCTGTACGCAATCCCTAGGGGGAAAATACTTCGGTTGATACAACGGGATGTATCTGTTACATAACAAGGCATAACTGAAACCATCACAATCACACTGACAAACAGAACATTCTGTATGGCAGGAAGCAGTAGGCCTGCATTTTGCCAAGGTGAATTGTATAGTAATGTACATGCAGATACTGTAATGCAGCTCACCCCTGATATCCCTCACATGTTGTAACAGCCTAGGATAGTTATGGTGCATCCCCCCCATAGACTGACATACAGGGGTATATACCATTGTTGCATACACTGACCTCAGGACTGCAGAAGGGCACACGTATTGTGCAGATGAGGCCCACACATATATGGACCCAACCCCACAATATGTGTGGGGGCCACAACAACAGTGGAATGATGGCAGGAGGGGCAGCATGACATACTCACAGGCCACTACATAACAACCCATGACAGCATGTCATATGGACAAAGCCTGGTATGTAGGTGGAGGACAGAGGCTGGAACACAGGCCCATATCTGAAACAGTGTTGTCATACACTAAGCAAGTTGCTGGTGTTACAGGATAGTCTGCAACATACCCTTAGTCAGGAATATGAAGTCAGAAACACAAATGGATGTAGCCATCTACTGATAGCACTCAACACACACACTGCCAGTGATATATCTGATACGAGACCTGTGTGGTGGACAGACAAAACATAACAGGCACACCTCTGGCAATCAAGTGGATAGGCCCACAGTTGAGAGCTATGCAGACAGACTGCAATCCACGTTAAACTAGTATGTACACAGAAACCCTGTAACACCGGTGCTATACAATGCATACAACAACACTAATCAC